>NW_025336669.1:87243-191889 GCF_004798865.1 Varanus komodoensis | reverse complement strand
GAAGAATTGAGGCCTTTGAATTGTGGTGCTGGAGGAGACTCCTGCGAGTCCCCTGGACCGCAAGGCGATCAAACTGGTCAGTCTTAGAGGAGATCAACCCTGACTGCTCTTTAGAAGGCCAGATACTGCAGATGAAACTCAAATACTTTGGCCACCTAATGAGAAGGAAGGACTCCCTGGAGAAGGGCCTAATGCTGGGAACAATAGATGGCAAAAGAAGAAAGGGACGGCAGAGGATGAGGTGGCTGGATGGAGTCACTGAAACAGTTGGAGTGAGCTTAATGGACTCTGGGGGATGGTGGACAGGAAGGCCTGGAGGAGTGTTGTCTATGGTGTCATGATGGGTCGGACATGACTTTGCAACTAACAACAACAAGGAGAAGAATTGGCATACGTAATCACACCTACTTGCAACCTGTAATCCATTTTATAACCCAGTCAATGGTGATATATAGCAATTTTGAAAAATAAAATACAAAACAGTACTGAGCTTCAGATTCACATTTTACAAGTTGGATCTAGATGTGGTCATACTTACAGTAGACCTTCTGAAAATCATCACTAACAAGTCCCATTGACTTCAATGGATTGTCCCTGAATGTGTTTGTTTATTATGTTTTGACTAGGTCTAGATCCAACCTTTTGTCTTCCAAGCTAAGGAATCTGTAGTGACACACATTTCATCACAGTCCACAGCATCACTGGAGCTTATTCTGCCCCATCATCCCAACGCATTACACCTCGGTCAGTACAAACGGGAGAGCGCTGGCTCGTATGGTGTACAAAGCTGGCAAGATCGAGCAACAGAATAACATATCCTTTCTCAAAACAGGCCTTGACTGACTTCTGTGAATGAAATGTAAATATTGCCCAAGGTATTTTTGGAAGTTAAAGAAAATATTTACAAATATTATCTTTTATATTACATGTGGCTAATTGGAAGAGCAATCTTCTTTTCTTTCCTCTTGGGGGTGGGGGGAAAGGGGTCTTTCTCAAACCAAGAAAAGTTAATGTTTATAGCTGCTTGAGAGCTGGAAAACCAGCTCAAGAAACACTTAATGTTTAGATCTACTTAGTGGTTGGAAAAAACAACTGCTTTAATGCTCCAGTAAGTGGAAACATCAACTCCTTGTAAACAAACCTTTAGCGTGAAGATATTTCTCAGTAGTGGAAAACTCTGGTTGCATGGAGGAGACGTTTCAGAGGCTGGGCAAACTGATCAAGGGCTGCTGAGGTAACCGCGCTCTGCCACTGGATATGACACTAATGTACCAAAATATTTTCCATACTGAATGTCTGCTTGACCGTCATGTGTTCCACTAAAGATATATGTGGGAAGTATAGAAAATTGGAAGATTAGAAATGTATGCTTTGTTTAACTCCAGTTGTCTCAGCTGAGATAAAATAGAGAAAGGGATTCTGTTTCAAAATAGAGAGCACCTCCCTCTCTCCCTCCCTCTCTCTCTCTCAGAATAGTCTGTGACTCTATTTAAAAGAAAACCAAAAACTCACAGGTACAGGGCATTGTATAATGGTCAGGGATCACTAAGAAGCCACCACAAAAATATGCCATGGGACTTCCATTGTCTTTTCTGGGGCCAAGTTCAAGCCAATAGTTGCTGCAGTCAGTGGTGCAGCTGGGTCATTTTAGCCCCCAAACCTAATGGTCTCACAGGACCCTCCCTTTAGACAGCCCTGTACCTTGGTTGCAAAGCATGCCCTTAACATTCCTCACCCCACCACCATTCTTTGCTTTATCACTGCTGCTCCATACCTCACTGGGGGCCAAGGGGAGTGCCACAATCTTTATAAACAGACAAGTAATGAAGATGTCGTTTGAGCATGTGCAGTCCTCATTTTAAAGTCATTTAACTCACGGCGCTGTCTTGGCTGTGGGAATGAAATGGAGTTTGCTTCTACTGCCCTAATATTAAATATATTGAGTTAGGGATGGGACTGTTTTGTTGTTGAAGAAAACGTGTATTTTAAAACAATGTGCATGCCCAAGCAACCACCCACTGACTGTAACATGTGAGGAGGAGGAGGAGGAGGAGGAAGGATGCTGTGATCTATGTGCTGCTGTCTTCCTCACCTGCTGCCGTCTGGTGGTCACTGGAGGAAGGCTGGGCTTCAAGGCCCAGGGCACTGTGCCCTGGGACCACCCCTAGCTGCATCACTGATTGCAACTTAGGAAACCCCTAACATGCTTTAAAGCAGAGCAGATGCCCATGTACGTTGAACAACAATCCCGAGAAGCCACTGTGATCATGGCCAATGGTCAGGAGTCCCAGGGATTGAAGTCCAAAATCTCTGGTGAGCTTCCTTCTTCCCCTGCTTTACAGTCCACTGTTGAATGGCTTATGTGATTTATGTGGGGTGGGGGGAGAGCAGCTCAACCATTACAAGGAATGGTTTGCAATGGTTGTGGACACTGTGTATGTGAAAATTATCAGAACAGCAGTGAGAGCGCAGCCTCAGCCCAGGGTCCCCAAGCCACAGTCCACCACAGCAAGCAAAGCAAAATTTGCCTCTGAATCTGTCAGTTCAGCTTCCTCCCACATTTTAGTCTCAAGGCCTTTCTCTCCCAAATATGAAGAACTTTGCACATTTTGGTATTGATTTAAAAAACCTGAATTAGCCAAATTCATTAGGTGCAACTAACCTCAGCATGGAGAGAATTGTGATATGCCTACTTTCCACATTGCTGAAAAAGATGAGGAACTGGTCAGAATAAAGACAGGATGATCCTAAT
Organism: Varanus komodoensis; assembly: GCF_004798865.1. Classification (NCBI taxonomy): domain Eukaryota; kingdom Metazoa; phylum Chordata; class Lepidosauria; order Squamata; family Varanidae; genus Varanus; species Varanus komodoensis. Next base: position 189,137 of record NW_025336669.1, on the reverse strand, counting down.
TATGTGCCAACAAGGCTGGATACAGGGATTCATGATCAAGAGCAACACGCTCAGACCCCTGGACCGAGGTAGACCACTCTGTGCTGTGGAATCTAAGCTTTTGTGCAATTGGAGATATGGTTTATAAGAAACAAGGTTATTTCTTAAAAGTAATAGACATGGACCTAGTCAGAGTCAGTTTTTCTTTGGATAGTTCTTTTCCCATAGAGGAAACCTGTGGTTTTCAAGGGTGATGGAAGGAGCACTTCAATGCTTGTCATTGTGATGGGATTGCTTCAGATGCTGCTGAATTGTCTCATTCTTATAAACACTCCCACATTCTTTTGCAATGGGAGCACTTGAGCACTCCTTAAAAACATTTTAACTGTGTCGAGAAGCTTGAAACATGCTGTGCACCTAACATAATGCTGACCATTTTGATGAAAATGTTCAAAGGGATTGTCTTCTGGTCTGTGCTTGATTAATCTGGAAGCTGATTTCATAACGCCCTTATACCCTGACGCTCCACCAGACACGGTTGACTTCCAGTGTCTCCAAAAGCCTTGTGAGCTTCCTTGGTTTTCTCCAGATTGTTGGGCGAGTGAGAAGCATTTGAGGGTCCTGCTAGTCCAGCAGCAGGTGTTGCATTGATAGCAACAAGCACAAAAGATCCATCAGCAGATTCAAATGAGAACGTAGTGGAGAATGATAGAGCAGCAGGTGGTGCATGAGGTATGTCAGCTAACAAAGCCATTGTAGGGATGGTGGTGCATTGTAGGACAGGAAGAGCACCTGCAGCCTTCCACTGGTGCAAAGAGAATATGCATTTTCTTTTCCTGGTGCAACTGGCTTAACAAAGTTTTAGGTGGGGAGCATATACAAGGATTACAATGTATGGCTGTGAAAGCTGGACCATAAGGAAGGCTGAGCACCAAAGGATTGAGGCCTTTGAATTGTGGTGCTGGAGGAGACTCCTGCGAGTCCCTTGGACTGCAGGGTGATCAAACCGGTCAGTCCTAGAGGAGATCAACCCTGACTGCTCTTTAGAAGGCCAGATCCTGAAGATGAAACTCAAATACTTTGGCCACCTAAGGAGAAGGAAGGACTCCCTGGAGAAGACCCTAATGCTGGGAACAATTGATGGTAAAAGAAGAAGGGGACGGCAGAGGATGAGGTGGCTGGATGGAGTCACTGAAACAGTCGGAGTGAGCTTAATGGACTCCGGGGGATGGTGGAGGACAGGAAGGCCTGGAGGAGTGTTGTCCATGGGGTTGCGATGGGTTGGACATGACTTCCAACAACAACAATATACAAGGAACAAATAGATGACTGAATTTAAGAGCTAAAAGAATGCCAAATAACTCTGTGTGTTTGTGTGGGGTGTGTGTGTGTGAGAGGGAGAGGGAGAGGGGGAGAGAGACTTCCTCCAGGTCCGCCTGGAGACAGACCTTGTGTTTATCTTAGCCAGCACAATGCTTTTTTGCAAAGCCAAAGTGGTGCAGTGATGGCTGGGCTCCACTCTAGCAAAGCAACTTGTGCTCCAACTACTGTTTCTTGCAGCCACTATTCGCCTCAGCTTGAATTGACTTTTTCCTTCTCAGCCTTATAGTAAAATGCTTCCTGTGCAAAGGAGTTTTCTTTCGAGATGAGAGACTCCTCACCCCCTTCAGTGGTCCTTGGAATCATCTTCTTGTTTGCCGGCCCTTCACCCCTCAAAAGAGCAGCAGAATCTTTGAAGAAAGCCCATATTTTATTTCCTGAAGCTTCCGTTCTGCACAGGGTCTTGCAAGAGAGGAGCACACCTCTCTTGGGGAGACTCCCAGAGTGAGGACTAAGCAACACAAGATATCTAGACACAATTACGGCCAGTGTGTATGAGAGGGAGAGAGAGAGAGAGAGAGAGAGAGAGAGAGAGAGAGAGAGAGAGAGAGAGAGAGCATGTCCCTTTCCATAAGAGCCTAAGAAGCACCCTGCTGGTTCAGGCCAAGGGACCATCTGGTCCAGCATTCTGTTCACATGGTGGCCAACCAGCTGCCCTCAAGCAGGCTCTGAGCACAACAGCCCCTTCTGGCCCAAGTTCCCCAACAACTGGTGGTCCAAGGCATGCAGCCTATTTCAGAGAACTTTGTCCGTAAGACATGAGATTCTCCTTACGCTGCAGCAGCCTGTCTGCTTTCCCCAACACCACCCCACACCCCATCTCCTAACATCTGCTCTGTCATCCCTGTCATACTTATAGTACAGAGTATGGTTTCTGAAAGGTTGGGATTTATTCCCAAATGTCTCACCACAAAACATTAAGATTAGATCTCTTCGTGTTACAGTCAGACCTGGTCTTCCCTTTGTGCCAATTGCTCCTGAGCCTGTGAAACAGATTTGCAGGTTAAGGGTAAGGTTTTGAGCTGTCAGTGTGTAAAGAGACTGTTTTCTGTGACAGCTTTGGAACCTGCTATCCCTTGCATACTGTGCAGAATTTTCAGTGTATGTTTATCTATTTGTTTATTTAACTTCTATCTTGCCCAACAGCCAAAACTCTCTGGGTGGTTTACAACAAGCATTTTGCGACCACCTTGTAAAAGGATAAATTCTGGCCACCACAATTATAATCAGAGCAGAGCATTTTCATCTCCTCTGTTATATTGCATCCCTTCTAGGAGAGAATCTTCGTCTGCAATTGTACTTTAGGGAGGGCATATCATCTCTCCCATTCTTTGCAAGGTATCTTCACTGTCCGTCCTCTTATTTTCCAGCTCTTCCTTTCCCTTTTTTCCCTGCATTCTTCTCTTCCTACCTCTCTTTCTCTTAATTTCTCTAGTCATTCTCATGTACTCTTCTCTCTTCCATACTTTTCCCCATTAGAAGAATGTTGTGGGTGGACACTGCTGCAGTTGTGTGCAGCTGGAAAAAAAACACTTAGAATAAACTCTGGAGACTGTTGCAAATTTGGGTAAGTCCTTGATCAAAACTTAACAGAAGCAAAATTCTCACCCATCTCCTGCATGAAAACACATGACAAGAGGCTTCGCTAAAGTGAAGCAGTCATAGGTCTGGACAGTTCCAAAATGAAAGGGCTACAGGAGAATACTGCAAATGCTGCTCTGAGTTGGATGATGAAAGAAAAGGGAGGGGGATCAAGGACATAGTCATGCCATCCATAGTTAGGTCTTTGTGTGTGCCCCTCATCATCCAAATCACTCAGGGTAGTCCTTGCGGGATTTGCTGTCTCTTATCCATACAAGACGATGGGGAGGAAAGACTGACGGACCCCAAGTAAGGTTCCCAATGAAGCAGCGATTCGAACTAGGGCTGACCTGAAATTATTGCTCAAGTTCTTTTCTGGCATTCATGGGAGAGGAACAAAAAGAAATCGCCCTTCTCCAAATACTGGAAATATTGGAAATACCTTCAAATTTCTGGTGGGGGCAGGTTGCTTACTTGAAGAAGCCTCACCAGAGATTGTCTCACCTGAGTTTGCTGATGCGTATCATCTCTGTCTATGCAGGACTTCACTGTTTCCATGGGAATCGATGTGCTTTATGGCATTATTTTCAGATGGCCATAAAACTTTGGGTGTCATGCATGCACACGCACACACACGCGCGCGCGCGCGCGCGCACACACACACACCATAGCTGCAGTGAGCCAGGCATTATAAGCACCCATATCCCAAATATTTGGTGTAAATTAGCTATCACCTAAAAGATGGAATTGGAAACCCATTAAGCTCATGTGCGCGCACGCACACACACACACAAATCCATTCTGCAAATCCACTGTAGTATCTTTGCTTAGACTGCTAATATAGCTTCTGCTAATGCTCTTTCTCAAATGTAAATGCCCATTTTATTAATGATAGGATAAAAGGAAGTAAAGCTGGGTCAGTTCTTACAGGGTTTTTTTTTAATGTCGCTTCTTCCCCAACCTCAGCTAGGAATAAAAGTGGCACAGGTGGGGGAGAAGTTAATCCTTTTCATTTTATTTCCTGAAATGATTAGCAGCTTTTCTGTTAAGGAGTCTTATTATTCTGACTAGAGAGAATGAGACAAATATAGTTTCATGATGTAGCAGCCCAATCAAATGACAGAGCATGGAGCTTTTATAGCGAACACTGAGGCAAACCAGACACGACTTCTAATATCTCATAACAGGATCACACAGGAAATGGGAGATGGATGGTGATGAAAATGGAGTGGGAAAGGAGAGGAAAAAGTGTGCTCAGAAATCAGGAAAATTGTGCCAAGCCCCATTTTGTCAGGTTTTTGTTTTGATTGTGGTAGAGCCGAACTAGGCAAATGCAGCACAATTCCTACATGATTATATATTTGAATATCCAAAGAGGTCATATGAATTATGAGTGAGCATTTGGAATAATCGTATATAGAGCAGGACTGCTTGTCCCTCTAACACAGAGTTTTGTATGCCACAGGTCAGGCAATTAGGCCCAAGGGACAAATCTGGCCCACCACGAGTATCAATTCAGCCCTCAAGGGGGCCCATATGGTCATGCACTCTTTCTCTGGCTCCAGCCCTCCCCCCCCCACCTGTTGTTGGGCAGCTTTCCAGCTTTTATGCCATTTGTCCCCCTATCTAAAGGGTTACCATTCCTCTCCTAAGGCTTAGTTGCTGGCTGGAAGAGTTGAAGTTACACTTGTCCAAGATGGTGGTGGTGGTCCCCCGTTCTCTTGTCTTTAGTGCTGCATCTTTGTCTTCAGCACTGCTCACCATGGATTGCAGCCTGGGAGGTCTGCTTCTGAATTGACTTTTGCTTTGGGGCTGAAATAAGTTCCTCAGCCCAGCTTTATTCCAAGGGGCAGAACCTCTCATGTCTTTCCCAGGGCAGAAACCTGTATGCCAGCAGATGCTTCTGAATGCATAGTCCAAATTTTGCAGCTCAGTTGCAGGCTCATCCCAGCCATGAATGTGAGTCTTTCAAGTGGCTAAGCTCTTGTAGAACAGGGCAATGTGGAAACCTGAAGGGGTTTAGAAAATCAGGCACCCCTGCATGCCCTTCTGAAAAGTATGTCAGTAAGCAGGTTTAGGAAATGAGGCATGCCGTGATACAAAAAAATAAGCTTCCTGCATGAGTCTTACGAGTGACCACATCTTCCCATGTCCAAAAGGGTGACTACAGCAGCCTGCCCTTTTCCTTTCAGCTCTCTGTAGTTAGTGGGATAAGTCTTTCCCCCCATTATAAACCTTTCCTGTCAGGGGAAGGGCTGGCTGCGCCCTCCAACAGAACTGAGGCCTCTGCTTGCAGTACCGCTGTGTCACGTCTGCCTCTCCCCTGAAACAACTGGGCAGGCTGGGCCACTGCCTGCATGACTTGGGGCAACGGCCGTTCTCAGGGGACTATTTCTGAAACATTTAGCATGTCGTACCCAAACACGGTGCGCATTACAAGCAACAAGCTTAGTGCAGAAGCAAGTCATTAATCCCTGCCTCTGACTAAGCCACAGGAATAAGGTTAGGTAATTTCCTAGCATAAATCTCTATTTTCATAGGGATTTTTAACAGGCTGTAGCAAACAATGAGACTCTTTAGGCCAGCTTGTATTCCAAGGGAAATATCTAGTTTGTTTCATTGATTTGAATGTCTTTTTCCACCCATTCCCAGAGCCTACAACATCACATGGTTGAAACTAATAGAAGTATTGTAATACATGTTTATGTTTTTCTATTAGTTCTAATTTTATGTTGCACAGATGGAATATTTGTTTTTCTGTTATTCCTTTATGAATAAAATAATAATACATTTCTATGGCAGAGAAGTTAACTAATTGAGGGGGTAATCATATGCATGCTTAGACAGAGAAAAGGCCTACATCTTGCAGCTTTTTCCTGTCCAACTATGCAAGTTCATTCCAATGACCCAGGAAAAATTCTTCATTCCAGAAAGTCTGCCTTTGTAAACCACCCAGAGAGCTTTAGCTATTGAGTGGTATAGAAATATGATACATTAAAATGAATTAAGTGAATTCCATCCCAAATACAAAGAAATTTGTAAAAATTTGGATAGATTCTTTACCTGTCGGCACAGGTCAAATTCAGCACAGAAAAACCCACACTCTACCAGAATAAAAATACAACATGAACATGATTGAATGCACAGAGATTAAAAGCCAGACCCTTAAGGCCTAAGTGCTCAAAGCCCTGGGCCTGGATGAAGGAGTCTTATATGGGATCTCATGATGACCATGAATGCAGACAAGTTTGAAAGGGTATTGAACAAATTTGTGGCCGCTAGTCCTCATGGCTATATGCTGTCCCCAGAATCAGAGTAGTCTGCGTACACCAGGTGCTGAAGAACTTGGCTGTTGCTGTTGCACTGCCACCATGCGTGTGGGATCCTGTGCACAACCATTTTCCCACTGTGTGAACAAATGCTGGACAAGATGGGCCCTGTTTTCTAATGTTCTTACCTGGGTGGTTTTGGTTTCTTCTTAACTTTTTCTAATCTGAAATTTAGATTTCCATCTTTAATACAGAGAAATTAACAAATTGTGGTAAAAACTTATGAAAAATGAACTGAAATGAAATACTAAAAATGCAAATACAAGAGATAAGGAAAGTGCCAAATACACCCATCCCCAGCCTCAATTGTTTAAAAGCCATTTTATTAATTGCTATAACCACATCTTGTGTGAAATATTTCCCTTGGTTCACACTTTGAGTTAAGCTATTGAAAGACTGAAAAAGAAAGGAAAAAGATATTGTCTCAGGACACTCGGAAGATGAATGGGGCCATTGCGGCAGATGGTTTTGCAATCTACTTCACCAGAGTACAGCTCTCTTGCCACAATAATTCTGTTAGTCTTGTGGGTACTACAAGACCCTTTCCATTTGCTGCATGTAATAGATTAACCCAGCAAGCCCTCGGAAAGACCGTCGAAGAGTACCACAATCTTCAGTTCATTTTTCTCATTGCCTCATGTGGGAGTAGCTTTCAGGAGTCTTTTGTGATATACTGGCACATATGCGCCCACACAGTTTAATACTCATAGAATTTTTCCGTATCTTCCAAAACAGGAAACTTGGAAATAGGGAGTATATCATCCCAGCTTTTTAATGCAGATTTATATTTGCAGGAGAAGAGGAACAGAGGAGAAGAATAGGGAAGGGGAAGCATTGGTGAGAAAGAAGGATGTGTGTAGAGGAACAAGTGGGGCTTATCTTCGAAGAAATGGAATGGGATTGCTTCCGAGTAAACATGCATGGGATTGGGTGGTCCTCTGCAAGGCTACATGCACTCACTTGGGAGTAAGCCCCACCAAACTCTGCATAAGGCTGTGGTGCAGAATCCTAACATAAAGAGGTGCTTGTTTCCATTTAGAATGGTGAGACCATAATCACTATGGATCTCTTCCCTCTCAGAACGCCCAAGGGCCCAAGTAAAGAAGCAAATGGAACATGGCCTCTTCCTTGTATTCCCTTTGGGAGTGTTAGTTGCCAGACAGAAAGTAGGCCTAGCTAGGTGTCTCCTGTCTCACACATGGAAGGTGATGGGGTGGCAACAGGTGAATCCCTACACTCCTAGCACTCCATTCTAGTCACCTGAGGGACTAAATTCCTGCAAAGAGGTCGGTTTGCTCACCACTCATCCAGAAGATTGACAATACTGACACAAACTGTTTGTGTTCTTGAGCAGCAGGTACAAGGAACTGGCATTTTGGAAATGTATTATCAGCCAACGGTCCAATCTTCTTGAACTCATGCAGCTTGGCCTTTTATTTCCACAGGAACCAGCTCTTGTCTGTGGCATGAAATAAAAACACATCTCAGCTGGCTTGTTTTTATGCTGCTGTTTACAACTAAATGAGCCAAGTTACCAGAGAGCCTTCTATCTCTACTCAGAAAGACCTATTTGGCTCAAGGCACAGAAGACAAGTGTGCGTTCACCACGTGTGCTGTGGACAAAATGGCTTTCCATGCTGTTGTTTCTCCGGCACATGAGTTCCTGTTTGGCAGATCTCTAAAGAGCTACTCTTAAGTACAAAAAGTGGTAAAAATTAAATTAGTGGCAAACTTCCCTGTGACTCACAGCTCAGCTACTACCTTACTTTGTCTTGGCAAGCCTGAGCAGCCCAGGCCATCTTCGTAAAGGGATGTTTGGACATTGTCCACTATCTGAAAGAGCCAGTTATGCTATCGGAAATCCTAGATTTGTTAATTTAATTAAGAAGTCAATTTAAAAATTAAACAGGATTGTTTTAATGCAAAGACTGCCCATGAATGGTCAGTGCCAGCCCTTGCAAGGTCACCTGCAACCCTTGCTAAATCTGGTAATATTAGCTCTTTAGATGAGAAGAGCTGCAATTCTCAGTACTTGTGGCCCACGGAGGAAGATCACAGAGGCAAGGTTGTCTCCCTTTCATGGCCCACAGCCTCACCACCCCATTGCCCGGTGGTCGCTGAGAGATTAAGATTCTTAACAGAGGGATCTGCAGGGTGCAGGAGAGGACCTTAAAAAAGGGGACCAGGTACATATAATCACAGGGAGTTCTTGAAGGTCAACCCCCTGTCTGAAGTAGAACAACCCCTAAAGCATCCCCTAAAGACTAAAAGGATGCTGAAAGCAATTTCATAGCCCACTGGCTCAGAATGCCATCAGCTTCTCCTGCTCCTATTTTCCTTCCAGTTATACTGCTGACCATCTCTTCTGGCATCTTGTTTTCCTTATTTGCTTGAAGGGCACCTGAGCTCCTGTGATGGGCTGTTGTTTAGAAGCATATTATGGCATGTGCTTTTTGCCTCGGTGTGGAGAAAGCATAGGGGATAAGTCAGCTCCAACATCTCCAGCCGATGTGCTGGAAGGGTTTGTTTCAGCACTGACAATATCATTCTACAATTAGTGTCTGACTACAGTCAGGCTGGATTCACTGGGGCAAAGGAACCTTGATGGCATCTCATAGTTCACTAGATCATAGTGAACAGCTGACAGTTATGAAGCAGCGCAATGAACTGTTGAGACACCAGAATGTTGACTGAAGCCCACCTCTATCTGGGCAGCTTTCCAGCCTGCTTCTCTCAACTGCCCCTGCCATTTCCACTGGATAATTCCACATATCCAACAGTGCTGCCATGGACACTCTCATTATCCCAAAGAATTCGAAGTAGCCCTGTTAAAGGTGACATGAACCCACTTGTAGCCTGTGCACTGATTTTCAACACTTAAGAAGCCAAAGATGACCAAGCTCCCATATAGCCTGAAAAGCCTGATCCTGCCTAAATGGGGAAGCGAAGCAAGATCTGGCCTGGCTGGAATCTCAGTGGGAGACGATTCCTGCACTGAGCAGGAAGCTGGACCTCATGGCCTGCTAGCTCCCTTCCAACTGTATGATTCCATGACCACAGCATCAAAAGATTATTGTTAAAACTAACAGTTGCAACACTCGCATTCCCATCCAAAGCGCCTGGCAACTTGAGGGTGGTGGCAAAAAGCTTCCCTATCTGACTGTAGCATGTATGTTCATGTGTTGCAAGCTCAGAAATTTCGAAGTAAAACGTAAGGGGTCAAGCATTCATTTGACATTTCTGTTGATTTTTTAAGTTGTTCCTCATTTGAGGAAGAGGACCTATGCTTTAAAGCAAGGCTACTGGTTTTTTTGTTTGTTTTGTTTTGTTTTGTTTTGTTTTAACCATTGTGTGTACCTGCATAGAACTGGTGTCAAGAGTAGGCACGGTCAGGCACCTGACAGGGGCAACCTTGCCACCAAGAGCAACCTGGATTTGCAACCTGGATTTGCTCCTCATCTTCACCATGGCAATCTGTCTGTTCACATGCAGTTTGCTGGGGTGCTGGTGAGAAGAAGGAACAACAGATTCCCCTCCCAGCATGCTTGCTCACCGGCTATGGGGAGAGACAGAGGATGGAGGAAACAGCAGTAGGGGACAATGATGAGGGCGCCCAGTGAGGTTCATATTGATGGATTCCCACAGCTAATACGTCCTCTATATTAAGCCATTAGGAAATACCTTCTGATTCTTACCATTAAATCACTGGAATTTAAAGTATTGAGGACTGGGGTTTGCACATCCAACGTTTTCCTGTTCGGCTCATATTTCAGGGAAGAGTCACCCAAATGGAGGACCACCACCTACCCGGACCTCCATGAGCTGAATGCCCTGTCCAGCTGACACCAGCCATCCTGCCTGGTGCCAGCTGGTCCCCAGTGACTGAGCTGGCCTCTGAAGGTCGGATAACAGCGGTGGTCCTCCTGGGGTTTGGGTTAGATCCAGGAATGTTTCAGTGGTCTTGTCGCCTCCCTTTGCTATACATCTTCTTAAAACTTCTCACTGCTCTCCACTTCTTCCCTGCCGTATCCTGCCTCTGCACTGCTTTCTACATCAATGCACAGTTCCAAAGAGTTGGACTGTGTATGTTTCTGGCACAAGAAACAAAATTTCATGGTGTTCCTGAGCAGAAGGAATGTATTCACCTGGTTTTCCTTCAGCAGTTTTAGAATTTATCAGCTTGCCCAAGACTACATCTGTTATGTATAAGGAGAAAGAGATTAAAGTTTCAAGGTTACTATTGTCTTCTGGAGACTATTCACATCTCTTTCTTTCCATGATGTCATTGGCGATGTTTGAATATTTCCCAAAATATAGAGTGGTAGTGATTTCTTCAGCCTTCTCTAGCTAGTTCTGAGTCCCAATCTCTTGCACTAGTCAAGACATACAGTAAAGGAAGATTTAAAAAAATAAACAAAGACCACTTAGCAAGCATTTTTGTGCCTTGGCAAAGTGATCTGAAAGTAGATTATTACTTCAGCTCATTACTTAGAGAGAATCCAGTTTTGAAATTGTGCATTCATCATATGTTTTAAAAAATCAAGTACTGATATTTGTATTTGAAACCTATTGCTATCTTATTGCAATATTTGTAAGGGAGGCAGTGCTCCTTGTCGTACAACGGCGTTATTTTGAAAAGCATGGAAGGAGCCTACTGGTGCTGCTCCATTTTGAATTACATATGAAACCACTCCCTGCCTCTTTGCACCTGGGAACTATGTTTGCCATGATGCTGTTCATGTGAGGATGGGGCACATCTGCTTCTGACATCTGTGGATAGCGTGCCAGGACTTCTCCGTATCCCCTTCTACTTGCACTCCATTGTGTCAGGCAGTGCCGGAAGCAGGTGTTCACTGTGGATCACAACTTCTGGAAAGCATGGAGAGCAGGACTTCTCTCAAGTGCTTAGGGAGTTGGGATCTTTTGAAGTATTCAGGCTTGAATCAAGCACCCATTCTGGGTTGCTCATACAATCAACTGTCTTAAAGATAGCTGAGTGACTGTGTTGTACAGTGGTTAGAGCTGGGGTTCTATTCCCCACTTGACCATGAAGCTCACTGAGGGCCTTTGGGCCAGTCCCATTCTCAGCCCAGCCCTTCTCACAGGACGGTTGCTGTGAGGATAAAATAGAGCCATAGAAGCCACCTTGGGTTCTCACAAGAAGGAAAAACACAGGATATAAATACAATGGAATATCAATAATAATTAAAGGGTGCAATCCTACATATATGAAGACAAAAATTAGTCCTATAACTCTCAGCAGTCCCCAGCCACCAATGCCCAACGTAACATTTCAGTATTTTTCATCTGATTTTTAACTAATTTTCAATTTTTTAAAATAAGGGACCATTTTTCCAATGTAGAAGTGATATACTTGAGATAAAAATGGTAGAGAGAGAGAGAGAGAGAGAGAGAGAGAGAGAGAGAGAGAGAGAGAGAGGCAGGCAGGCAGGCAGGCAGAGGCTTTACCAAAGATCCAAACCAACCCCTGCCCTTTCTCCAGGTGTCACTCAAGATAAAATAGTCCCTTAAATTGCACAGTCAACAACGCAGGGCCTTCTTGCTTCACCTCATGTTAAGCAAGCTCTATAAAATGAGAGAAATAGTACCCTTGCAAGGTTGTGCTGCCCTTGCAATGGCAAGGATATAATGCTTTTGATCGGGAGTGATCACTTGACTTCTGCAGGGGACTACGGAAACTGACCTCTGGAACAGCTTTGCTGTATAAAAACCGTCGGGACAGTTTCTTGAAAAGGCACTTCAGCAGCCATCCAAATGAGTGGGACTTGCAGGAGAAATGGAAGAAGCTGTTCCATTTGCAGCGGAAATTTCTGTGGGTGCATGGACCTGCACAATCTCTTCCACTTGGGGGTCGAAACAACGGGGCAACTTAAGGTTTGGTTCCTGAGTTTCCCCAGTGAACTGTAAATTTAAAAGTTTTGCTTTTGGAAGAAGCCTTGTGCATTCTTACATTTAAACTAAATTCTATATCAAAGCCTGACTAAAGTGGAAGGAGAATTTTTTCAATGCACTTCCTCGCTCATGGTGTACTCATTCAGTGTACTTCATATTGGCTTCAGGGAATGAACTTTGTGAAACAGGTTTCCACAATATGTGTATGCCCAACATAAAGAATACTGAGTAGATTTGCAGCTTATTGCCTGCTTGCCTGCCTCCACAGTGTGCTTGAGTTTTTAAGGATGGAAAAAAGTGATGGGGGAGATCTACAACTCCCAGCATGCCCCAGCCAGCTCAGTTACCCTGGCTGGGGCATGCTGGGAGCTGTAGGGCTTTTGTCTGCCTAAACGTGCATAAGCTTGTGCCCTAAAGCACAGAAGGTCAGTCATAATTAATACTTAAGTATTCTGTCCTGAGATACCACCCTTTGAAATAAATACCCTTTTTTAAATCAAATGAGCATTTAAAAGAGAAAAGATAACAAATATCTCAAATTGGGATAACTGGAATAAATTGCTTTGTTCGGAGATGATGGATTAGAAGCTGTAAAATAACCATCTGCAGATGGGGAAAATGTAGTGTGGAGAAATACCGAGTGCCGGAAGGCATTCATCCAAACATCACCATCAGCTCGGGATTTTATAGCATTAGGACTGATTAGCCCTTTGGTGATGAGGTTGTCTCTTCCTTGGAGAGGTTAATGGGGGAGATCTGCACTAGAGCCCCTTCTGTTTATGAGGAAGCACAGTTGTAATATTCACACAACGTGCATTTATCACAGTTGGAGTGCGTGCTAATGCACACAGTGCAAATTCCACTTGTGCCACACACAAATGCAGTTGAAGAAGTAGGAGGAGCTAGAAAGGGAACTTGTGCAGGAGAACGATGCCATTTAAGATGAGTTTGTTTTTTCAGTTTAATTAGCTGTGCACAAGAGTGAAGGAACTGAGATATTTTTAAAAGAGAAAAAAATAATTGACATTTCCTCTAGCCCCTCATAAAAATTATGGAGAAGGACAAAGGGTGGGGCTTCTTGCTGCTGCCCTACCACCTCTCGGGGGGGGGGGTGAAGCCAGTAGGATTACCACCCCTATTCTCCTCCACCCAAAAGCCATTCCAAGAAAGCAAACACAGCCCCTCTTCCAGGCTGACTCTCTCATGAGTGAGCTTCGCCGAAGTCAGTGGGATTTAGCTCTGAGCAACACCAGGAAAGATGTGATCCCATTCTGAGTAGACACGCATTTCCACACTTGCAAACTTTATAATTTCAAAGAAGAGGGAGAGGAGGGGGAGGCAGCATTGCTGTTATGCTCCAGTTCACTGGGCAAGTAAGAGAAGGTGAGGGAGAGAAGCCATGGGGTGGAGGATGAGGGAGGCGGGAAAGCAACTGAACAATCTGCACAGAGTTGATGCTGTTTTGTTTATGCGCAATAGGACACTTCCTCTTCACCTCCAGCCACGGCACACTGAAGCTGTTGCTGCAGTACCTCAGATTTAGCATACACTGATACCTGGAAAAGCTGTCAGTTATTTCTTAAACCCATGCTAGAACATGCCTGCAGAAATCCAAGATATAATTGCAGTAATATCAGAGAGCCAGTGTGGTGTAATGGTTAAGTGCATGGGACTGGGACTCAGACGATCTGGGTTCGAGTCCCCACTTGGCCATGGAGCCAACTGGGTGACTTTGGGCCAGTCACAGACTCTCAGCCCAACCTCCCTCACAGGGTTGTTGTTGTGGGGATAAGATGGAGGAGGAGAATGATGTAATCTGCCTTGAGCCCTTTGTAGGTAAAAGGCAGGATGTAAAAATAAATAAAATAAATCAATAAATAAATAATAGAAGGAAGAAAATGGGTTGGAATGAGCATCGTGTGAGACAACTGTGAGTCAGGCATTAAAATGTCAATAAAATGCTTACCATAGATCACCCCTATGGACATTTCCATTTATTGCTGTTCAGCAAGCTTGGGGCCAAATTTGGAACATTTTCTTATATTGTTTGCTATGTTTACAATAAGCTTGTGTGTTAGAAGCAGCAACAGGAGCAAAAATAGACCCCAACAAAGATATAATATTAGCATCTGTCTAGCTCCTAGTTACACATTCATAAATCTTTTTTGAATTTGATTGGACTTACTTATGCACGAGATTTATCAAGATAAAACCTAAAGCCCTAAAAAAGTACTTGGGGCAAAGTTAGATTAAGAATGTCTGATCTACATTTGTGCAGCATCTCTGGTGATTTTGATGGAAATAGCTAATCTTTCTACATTTTACCGATTAGTTGCAACGTTCAAGCCTTTTGATCCAGAATTCAATGGAAATGCTTCTGTACAACTTATTTTCAGAAGAATTGGTGTGAAGAGATCTGGTTTAGGAAACTGTACCAAGCTAAAAGGATGGCCCTGGCAGGTTATGCAAACCTTCGCTAGAGATGTGAAGTGCAAAATTTCACCAGAGGCCATGAACAATAGAACCAAGACAGTGATTGATTCCTTATTGGATCAAGGCCCTGATGACTGCCTGATCCCACCGACCTTTGGTGTTGGCCCTGTAAACCATCAAAAGATCCCCACCATGTAGCTTAGTTATAAGCATGTGAATTAGGTCACCGGAGAGCTACCAATCAACTTGCAAAGGGAGGGCCATGAGCAATCAAAGGAATCCCGAAGAAGGAGGCAATGTTGATAGTCGAAAAGGACATTTGAGAAAGATCGATGCGCTTCCCCATGTGAGCAATCCATCTGCATTTGCTGGCTTGTTGCAGCACTGATCCCCAATGGGGAACAGCAATAAGAAGATTAGGGGAGACAAATAGCTATTGGATCAAGATGAAGTAATGTAACAAATAGAGAAGAATGAAGCTTTCACCGCCTTGGCGTATGAGCATGTTCCTTTGCTGAGTAGGAATCCAACACTCAGTGCCATGGTGCTGTTTCATATCAAGATTTTTTCAAAAAAATCATTACAAGCTGTGTAGGTATTGGAGGTGCAACCAGATGAAGTTTTCTTTGTTGTGTTTAGCCCATGGAAAATGTTGCTAATGTCCTGTGTCAAGAGAGGCTTAACTGACCCCAATTGGCCTAGCTTGTCTGGCAGTGTTTTCACAAGCCTGACCCATTAAATACTCCCCTTTGTTATTTCACAACAAACTAGTTCTTTCTTTCTTTCCCTTTTTTATATGAAACTTCTTGACTGTATGAAGCTCAGCTCAGGCAAGGGAGAAATTCCATGACATCATTTGCAGGTGGGCTGGAGAGAGGTATCTTTGCCTGTCAAGTTTTCACTTTACTGGAATTTACCAAAAGGGGGAAAAATAGACCCATGGCTCCATCCAGCTGGCTTTCTCCTGGACACCTAGAAGAGCAGATGAGCAGATATCTGAACGAGACCTGGGGAGGCTGCCTCCTTGAACAAGATCGTCCCCAACATCTTGAGATTTAAAAATAGGGCAACTTTTCCCTAAATGTCTTTTGAGAGCATTTTGAATCATGGAGTGCAGTGATTTGCAAAACCACAACTATAATGAGATGAGCATGTCATCCCACATCCCATCAATACTGTGCTTACTATCCAGGCATTTAGAAGCTGGTTCTGATTGCAATATGGAAAAGCTGATCCTTGCACAGCCAACTGAAGGGGATAGCCAGAATTGGGGAGAAAGCAGGAATATGGCATATAGATCTAAAGCCATAGCAGACTTCCGACACGATCCAGTGTGACACTAGTGCCAATGCAAATTATATTGCATAATGCTCTAGCACAGTCCCAGTGGCATTTGCTAGTTTTCCTAGAAAATCTGTTTCACCAGCAAATTGGGTTAGCACTGCACTGGAGGTCACTTATGTTAATGCAGAGTAATTTTGTTAGTGCTAATACTGAACTGGATAGAGGCTCTGAGTTCTCTCAGTCTTCCATCATTAAAGCAAAACAATTTTTTTTTTTTTTTTTGGTTTGGAAATTCAAGAGACAAGCAAAACATTGGAAAGTATTGGTAGCATTAGGCAACTAGCTTTATCTGCCTGTTATCTGGCATCACTGAAAAGGTTTGCACCACAGTCTTTTCACACGAAACATTTTCAGACCAGCTCAAAAGTGGCAGACCCATTTAGGGATGGATTTCACCATTACATTTTTTAAAGTCCTACTGGGAGATGTGAAAGGGTTTTATTCAGCTTAGATATGCATAGAATTGAATCCCTGCAACATCATCTGAAAATAAGTCCCACTGGCCACAGGGAAACTTTGAAAATGGCCATTGTAGTGGAAGAGAGGTATGGGAAAATGATGGGGTTGGTATGGAATGCTTCCTCTGCTACTGTTCCTGCTTCTCAAGCGGCACCATTTCTCCGTTCTTTTTCTCACACAGGCCAACTTCATTCAATACCAGGCAGGATTCTCGTGCTTTAAGCTCAGAAAGTAAAATCTGGCTACTCGAGAGTCCATAGTCATCGGTGCCCTTCTGATAGGAAATCCTGTACCATGCTTCTCAAGAGTATACCATAGGCCTTGTCTTACCAAGTTACATTATGAAATGTGGGAGGGAGGGAGGGGGTGGAAGAACAGACAGATCAGTTTACCAAAATACACCCCTAAAAAGGGGGCACAAGTGTGTTGCTGGGAGAATTATTTATTTGACAGCTTGCTGAAGTTCAAACCATGTGCAGGTATAAGAGCAGCCTTGAATCTGCTCCAGGAAGAAAGTTTATCTAGGAAGCATCCAGTTGGATAATCATGTTTGATAGCCTAACATTGCAAACTCCCTGGCAGAAGTTCAGATAGTGATACTGTTGTAAGAGTTTATCCTGCTCTTGGGTTGCGATGGCAGAGCGTTTTCAGTAAGGGAGATTGTGCCAGGGAAGTGCATGGCAACCCCATCAGAAGACTAGGGCACTTGCGTCCTTAGTCTGAGTAATTGCCTCAGATGTTGAGAGGACCTTCTGAACATCTCAGAAAGAAATCTCTGTGTTGCACGTGTCAGTTAAAGCAGACACAATATGATATCTTCACACTGAGTGCGTATGGTAAGTAGGGATGTGCACAAAAGACAAGGGTTATGTCAGGTCCTTCTTTGGCACTCTGGAAAGAAGAGTGATTTGGCTCAGACCATCCACTTTGCCCTGGATATGCAACAGAACCGCTCTGCAGAAGATCCAAAGCTTCTCATCTTGCCATTGACTTTTGTCTTCCTAAAGACACGTAGGATTGCACCTTAAAAGTACGAACTGGATAGATCTCATTCAGGGAAAAGTGCATATGTGTATTAATCACACTTAATTCAGTAAGCCCATTGTAAAAGATTAAGTACCATAGCTATTCAATCAGATGTAGAGAAGTGGTTCCCCCGCCCCCTCCAATGCTTCACATATGTTTCATGACTGCTTATGAAGACAAATCACTAGGAATCAGACACTGAACCCTCTGGAAATCTTAGCCTCGGATGTGGAGCTATATCGGTTATTTCATTATGTATCTTAAAATGGAACAATCCAAAATCCCCATTTCCACAGCATCTGTGCAGCTGCAAGCAGTCAGTTGAATAACAAGCAGGGAGATTTTCAACTTTAGTACCTTTGGGCATTGAGCTATCAATCAGCCGCATATCTCTTTCATGGGGTAGTTGCAGCTGTGGAATTAACAAAAGGGGTGCCATTTCTTCAAGTGTTCCTGCCATGTGTGAAAGTAAATTAAATTTATTAAAACCAGATCCATTCTTCTGCAGCAGATATTCCAGACAATGTCTCCTGCTTTGGTATATTATTTCTTGTATCCTTTACAAGCACAGCAGAGACAAGGAAATGCAGGCACTGTTGCTCTTGAGACCTTCTGTCACTTAATCCTCCCAAGACTTGCACCCTTTAACCTTCCTAGCAACAGAGTCCTTCTGAGGTTTGAATCTTTGGGTTGTCCAGATGGTTGCACTGACTGATGGACTGAGCATTGCAACCAGTGAAGCAAGACTCTAAGAGGACCTGACACGCATGGAAAAGGGGCCAAAAGGAAGGAGAAACGGGTGGCTCCCCATGCTCCCACTGCAGCACTTGGGAGTAAAGGAGGGAGACACCATAACTACGTAATGAGCATCTTCCCACCACCACCCACCACCCACAGCCATCGAAGAACAGAAAATGCTGCTTCGTGCCATATTGAATGATCACTCTCTCCAGCCCAGTCTTGTTTCGCTGGTCCTGCCGCCATCCTCCAGGGTTTTGGGCAGGGGCCTCCCAGCCTTGCCTGGAGATGCCAGGAGTGGGCCTGGGGCCTTCAGCATAGCAAGCAGGTGCTCCCCTATATAGTGAATAACCTTTCCTATTTCAGACTGAAAAGCAAGTTGCAAGAAGATAGAAGAGGAACACCACAGCCAAGGTGCCCTGAAGGCATGACTTGAATGAGTCACGCATACAACCTGCAGGCCCATCTTCATCACACCAACCACGTGTTCAGCATACCAAATGCGCACTGATCTCTTTTTTGGTGACGTGCTGCTGCGAAAAAACCCTTTTTCTGGTCATCTGTGTTCTTATGAATAATATGTTTGCGTCATGCAATTATTTCTATCCTTCAGGTTTCTCCATGGGATTGTGCTTGGAGGTGCTTGTATCCATAACGAAAATTTTAAAAAGCAACCCAGCTGACCCATCTCGTTTCTGTAGGGCAGAGCTGCAAACCTCAGACTCACATGCTGGATCCAGTCCTCTGGGGCTCTCCAGACACCCCTTCCTGTGACCCTGCCCCCCTTTTTCCCAGCATTTCCCCCAAATGCTAGAAGGCTGAAATGTCTCTCCTATGGATGCATTACTGCCAGTGGGAGATGTAAACTAAGCTGTTAAGAGAAAAGTTTTTAAGGATGATGTTGTTCAATTCTGATTCTGCATGTTGCAAACGGGGCTTTCATACCTCTATAAGCTTGTCCTCCCCAGCAGGTTAAGCTGCTCAGTGTATGAGGACCCAACGCATGAGCTCCCCTTGGAAAAACAGTGTTCCCTCTCCTGCAGTATCATGCTACTGATGTGCTTGCTGCCCTTGGTAATAGCAGTTAAAAATTCAGATCTGATCTATCCCTCCCAAATATCCTTAACAGAACAAGGAGCAGAGTTTCCAGTACTGATATTTCTTTACTCTCATCAGTGATGTAACTAAGCCTTTGGGTTGAACGGGCAAGTCCAGCACATACAGGCGGGTTCTGCTTTTTACACTGCAGCATCCAAAGGCTGTTTTTTCAGAAACAGACTCAAGCTGCGGTCTCTGAGTGGTGGCACACAGGAGCGCAGCCTGCCAGTGTTTCGCAAATCATTTTGCACTTTGACTTGGAGATGTGCTGGGAATCTCGAGGGCAGCAACTCTTTTGAAGCCTAATTTCGCAAGCTCAGTGAGTTTAGCAGGTGGGAAGCCTTGCTGGATCTGCATGTGCCGCTGTGCAAAACTAAGCTGTACCTCGGAGCGTTTGTTTGGAAGGCCTGTCAATGCTCCTGGCCTCCAATGTGCATCCCCACATCAAAGCACAGGCAGACGGCTGACTTCCTATTAAACAAAGCAAGGGAAAACAGCCTGTTGTGGCAGGTTGTTTATTTTAATGTGTTTTTCCAGTTTGATTGATTGCAATGAAATAAGGGGTGGCTTGGCACCATCAGGAAATAAGACGTACAAATGTGCGGGCAGTGGCCTTCTGAGTAAACCTCAGCCATATTTTTGTTAGGGGATCTCCTCTTAGGTGTGATTTCCCATACGCGCCTCTGTGATTAGGCCCCCACGTCTGCGGCAGCTGCTGCCTACAGGAGCTCTGTTTTGCTTGCTGGTGGCTGCTTCAGTTTGGAGTTTTTTTAAATGTTCCATTGATGTTCGAAGATTGCATTTTCTATTGTTTAGCCCCCTTGAGTTTTCTGGCCAAAGAAAGGCAGGACATACATTTCCAAAATAAAAGAAAAATGCATACATAAATAGAGCGACACATTTTAGGCAGGTGCTGTTTTTCTCCTCCCTGAATGTCAACTCACACCTGCCATTATATATCTATTTAATGGACGGTTACGCTGGTCACCCAGAGCTCAATTCCTCAATGCAAGAGAATAATCCTCAGTCCAGTTCAGAAGGCTGGAGGAGGAGGAGGACTGGGCCACAGAACAGGCAAAAGTGGCTATGGAATTTTCCAGGCACTTCCTGGACATTGGCTCCCAGGGTCATTGATAGACTAGAGCAAAGCCGTGAACTTGCAAAGCAAAGCCAAAGAATTACTTCATAGCATCATACAATTATTTCCCCTACCCTCTTCTGCCCAATGAAGAAAGGGCATCGGCTCCGGAACTCTTACTTCTGGGATTGTTGTAATATGAAGGCATTAAGGAAATTGAAAGTTTCCAGTAAATTAAATTCCCATGCTGAAATACCCAACTCATTCTCAGTTGCACAATAAGCTGACTGAACCTGTCATTGTGTGAAAAATGAATAACAATTCCTGTACTAAATGGGAGGGAAGAAGCAGAGCTGGTTCAGAGGAGGAAGTCCCTGGGAGCTGAGCTGGCCCTGGAACTGCACAGCACTGAGCGGCCCTCTCCCTCCTCACAGAGCTACGGTAAGGGCAAGCCCCCCACCCCATGCCTTCCACATGATCACACTGCAGGTCGCTCCACTCACAAAGGTCCTGTGTTGGTCCAGTTTCCTGTACAGGGCTATTAAGCATTGGTGTTCCAAAAGGAAAGCTCCTGCAAGCAAACTCAGTGCTCCTGCAGCCTGTGATTCCTCTCTGGAGCCGGAAGCTGGCCCTGCTCCTTTCCATGAGATCACTGCAACTTCAGGGGTTCAAACCAGAGAGGAAGTTCTCTTTATGGGAATGCTTTTCAAAGAAGCAAGCAGGGTGTTACGTGCATGCCAGACTTGGAAACTGCGGTCACCGTTCCTAATCTGGGTGCAATTTTGCTTTTGCTTGGATCACTGTAGCAAGCGATTCTCCTTTGCTTTTAGAGGCAAAGGGGGAACCAAAACAACCGTCTCACGCAGATGTCAGTTTAGGGTGAGTGGGAATTGCTTAATGCCACTCGAGGAGTTTTAGCATTGAAAAGAGATTGGAATTGGACTCTCCTGGGTCTGCACAGAACTTTCTGCCCACCCTGCATCACAGGAGAAAAAACGGAAACTTCAGAGGACAGCAGGCAATAGTCTTATACTTGTATTATACTTATCTCCCACCTTTCTTCCACTGTGGAATTGCTTAATACATACTGAGTATATGCACAAATGTGATTTAACTAATGGAAGAAAACAATGTGTCCATTTCAAAAATGTACACAATTTATGCACTTGAAGGATCTGTGGAAAATATGCACGTTTTTTTCTCCAGAAAACAAAAAACAAAACACAGCTTACAATCTGAGACCACTTAGAGGTGGAATTCTGACAATGAGCTGTGAGTTTGGCTGATTCACACATTCCTTGGTGCTATGTGATGGTATTCAGTGGTTGCCACATTATGGGATTCTGCATTCAAAGCCTGCCCTCGAGAGGTGGCAGTGGTTCTGAAGGATCCAGATCCTGAAGTTCAATAAGATTCACTTTCTAAAGAGGGATTTGAACGTTAAGTACAGCATTTCTCATTCAAAACTTATACAGAAGTCGTAGTGGTCTCCCCTCCAACTTCAGGCCACCCTGGGCCTGCTTAGCTTCAACATGGTGGGTGCCCTCTGTGCCTGCAGACTATACTCTTAAGCTGCTGAGAGCTGAAAAGCCCGGCCTTTTCCTGGAACTTCCCAAGTCTTTCAAATATGCTAGATGCACTTTATTTCAGATCCCACCTGTGCCCTAGTGCTCCACCAGACATTTCTTAAATGCAGTTCTTCTTGCATGAACTGGGACTGGATATTTGTGCAGTGCAAACCCAGAACCTCAGAACACACTCGGGCCTAGTAAGGTTATGATCTCCAAAGACAGCTAAGAAATATAATCAACATCTTCTCCCTACCCAGCACAAATGTGCTTGAAATTGTATCCCCATGGATAATGTGGTTTTATTATTACCAATAATGTTTCCCTTTTAAAACCCCTTAAACTAATAGAATGTTGAGGCACAGGGAATTCATGAAACATGCACAAAATCTGTGGGGAAAAAAACAAGGAATTGAACTGTTACTCCATTTGCAAGAGCCTTCACATCCTACACAAAACACAATTTAACTTGAAATCGTATCCCCATGGTTGATTTGATTCTGTTCCCTGAGCTCAGGGCAGTCTGCAGGGTTTTGACAATAACTGGCTGGGTGGCCTTTCTTCTCATGATCGGAGGCAGCCGAAAGAGTTAATTCATTCAGAATATGCAGTCTGGGATACACATCCTGCAAAATATCTCCTGTGTTTGCTGTGAACAATTATCAGAGCTCCCCATGATAAGGGAGGTAGTCTAGCAAATGGTTTGTATTTGTTTTGTGTGCCCCTGTGGGCTTGATTTAGATAGCAATCTCTGTTCTCAGCTGTATTCTTAATAAGAGAGAGGTCAAAGCCATTACAGAGAAGCTGCTTCTTCCAAAGCTGTATAAAACTTTGGCTTTTTCATGTAAGGTTCGGATGTGTTATTCCATCACAAACTGGCTAGTATCTTCCTTCGGCTATGGTGTGACTGTCCCGTAGCTGTGCTGATAAAGTTCAGACAAACTGATGTCTTTTCATTCTGGAATCACAGACAGAGGCAGCCTAGTGGCACACCAGGTTTGAAGCCGTAAAGTGGGTGATGCACAAAAGATTCAAATCAGCTCGCTTACAACCATCAAAAGCCGAGGGCAGAGAACATGATGAGGGAGACATGGAAAGTGTGCGCTGCCCCGTTTTTTTACCCCCGTACATGTGTTTTCAATTAAGGATGGCAGTGTGCACTAAGCACTTCAGCTTTGGCATGGACCCCAGTTTAGTGCTTCAGAAAAATTTGGTTCAGACCAGTTCAGAATCTGCCCACTTTGAATAGAGGTCCAGAAATCCAAAACATCCTGCTTTCCAGTTATTGTCTGGAGAATTTTTTCTAGTAATACTATCACTTTTTTTCTCTTTGTTGGAATTTGATGATACTTGTGGCTGCTTTGGAAGGGAATCATAGCTGCTTTGGAAGGGACTGAGCATACCCAAGGGATGTCAGAAAAATAGGTACAGGGGTTCTCTGCTTTGTCCCTTAATATTTAGATTCCCCAACACCACCTAATAAAGGAAACTGCCAATAACATTGTGTTTCTTGGCCAAATCAGATGAAAATGGCAGGGACAGTTGCCCCTTCTGAGGGAATGAAGGCTCCCAAATTTCAGGATGGCAGATGCAGAAGGGATGAGCAAGGTCTCCAGAAGAGGACACAATCACACACACCCCTTTTCCTTGGGGACCAAGGATGCTTGTGCATCCTTATGCTTATGCATCTCATAGCTCCAGATTGTTAAACCTGATACTGTATCTTCACTTGGTCCAATTGTATTTGGTATTTCAGAATAAAAAACACAAGCAATGCTTCTTCACTGAAAGGCCCAGACCCTGGGGAAAAAAATGAAACAAAATATTCAAAATTGAAAGTATGGAATAGCCTCTTTTTTCAGGCAGACTGATACCATCCCCATTCCAAAATGTGTGTCCAAATGAAAATAAAACATGCATACAAGAATTGGGCTAATAATGTACAATGTCACAAATGGCCACTTGCCGTATGTGTTGGCCATTTATCTGTGCAGCCCAGCAAGTCAGGCCTAGACAATGCTGCCCTGGGGTAGTGCAACAAACAGAGCATTGCATTGAGCAAAACACCAAACGTTCAGAAAGCACATTTGAGAGGGGTCTAGTGGCAGGCTGCAAAGAGGAAAACGAGGTTTCCTTCTATGGAACTTTCCTTACAGATTTTCTGTAAAGGCAAGGAAAACCTGGTCATTGTTCCTGAGGGCAATGCCATTCCACCTTCTACAGAATACAGAAAGGGGACGCCAGTTTGCCTCCCAGACCTGAAGAGCAGAACCGGGCTGGCGTGGGGGGCACAACTGGACAGACCTTATGCAACTCAGGAGATGGGGCACTGTCTTGGATAGGGCTATTTGAGGCGAAGGGATCCTTCTCCAGGACAACCATGAGTAGCAACGCAAGTAGCTTACCTACCCACCCAACTTCAGAGGGTGCTGTTTTGACCAGCCAGTCTCCCACAACCATTAGAACATGCGAAGCGGTCTGATACTGATGAGACCCATTTACACAGACAATGGAGATTGTCCACAGTCCTCCCCCTTCACTGTGGGTATCTATTCCCCTCTCCCCACCAATTCTCTGTCACCACCCCATGACAGTCAGTCAGAATTCTGGGCTCACTCAGTCCTTACTGAGCTTTTGGGGACATGGGGATTGGTGCTAAATACACGATTTTCAGTAGCACAAAAAGAGCCCTTAAAGTTCTCTAGAGCTTGCTGGTACTGACAGCATTAGGCACCCTGAAGACCCACACTCAGATCATTTCCCTCCCAGGGAAAAAGGCACCAGTTCCCAGAGCTATACAACAATGGCAATATTACCACCCAAGCAGTTACCCGAGGCACTGCTCACCCTCTGCGGAGGGAGTGGGCCTGAGCAGCAACCAGACCACGCCAGTTGGTTCTTCTGAGTCTCTTCTTTGATCGGCCATAACAGCAACTGGGCCCAATTCCACATGCTCCATCCTGAAGGGACCCCTGGCTTCTGCACAGACACCCCTTGGCAGAATCAACGCAGGCTCACCACGTACTCCAGCAGCTTCCACAGTGTTGTCCCACTGCTTTTAAGTGGTGAAGTCACCACTGTAGCCTGTGATTACCTATAATCCAACTCACACAATGCAGCTCTCATGGGGTCCATGGGGCCCTGCACACGTCGTTGCCAACAACAGTGTGAATCAGACCTGATACAAAAGACCTTGTAGACATCCCATTGTGCAATTAATTTTATTATAGGCCCTGTGGGTCGTCGATTTTTGGATCTATTGGTTTTGTTCTTTATTTAAGTTATGATTTCTAATTTTTTTGCACGTTTACATTTGTAAATCGCCCAGAGAGCCCAATGGGCCATGGAACAGCATAAAAGTGTAATAAATAAATAAATAACACTCCCCATTGATGCAGGCAATCAATAGCACAGGCTTCTCATCTTGCTTACACTGCTTTCTGCTGTACAGGCCAAGACATTTAATGATTGTGACATGAAATAAACTTTGAGAACTTGCTCTCCTCTTAGAAATGTTGCTGTGCCCTTCGCATGACATCATACTATGCTTTTTTCCATTAATCATATTAAAGGCTGCATAATAACATAAAGACAACAAACAAAATGCTAGGCAACTGATATCTCTCTTCAAGGTGGGAGCTAATGGGAGCAAGTTTGTTTAATTTATCATGGACTTGATTCCATCTGAACCACACCCAGCTATGTAAATTAGCTCATGTTCTCATGATAAGATGAACTATCTACCTTTGCTTTCATTGCTTTGCTCATTGTTTGTCTGATGATTTCCTAATCATCGACCTCATGCATTTTGCATTTGATTAATGAGTACTACACAGACTGCTAACTAGCATTTGCATGTTGAGGTTTAAAATCTAAAGCTGTGGGGATTGTGGTTGGGCTCCGTTTCAAATACTGAGTGGGACGGTTGAAGAGATGCCCCAGTGAAGGTCTCGGGGGAAGCCTTTGGGCCTGATCTCAGCAGCAGGAGCACTGAGAGAAGCCTGGAGCACGAGAGCACTGAGGAAAGGCTTCCAGCTGGCTCTTATGCATAGAGTGGAGCCTCTAGGGAGAGTCTGGGGCAAGATGTGAAGCAAAGCTTTGGGCCAGAGAAGGGATGCTTCTCCAGCATCTGAAGACTTCCCGGAACCAGTCAGGCCCAGGAAGGGCTTGGACAGTGACGGAGAAGGCAGCACCCTCTAGGTGACTATCTCTTCTCTGTCTCCACTCTGTCCATTACTCCTCACTGTCCTCTCTGTCTTCTTCTTTATTACCTGCACCTACTCCCCTTTCTGTTTCTGATTATTCTTTGTATAAGACCAGAATCTAATTGTATGGATCTCTAGTCCTCATATTGATTCCATTTCTCTGTTTCTGTATTATAAAACAACTATTATGAATTGATTAAGGGAGAACACGGTCAAGCACTTAGATCCCTTCAGATTTTATCTTTCAAATACGCTTGTGTGAATATATATTTTCAGTATGGGAGGTTTCTTCTTTGAAACAAAAGTTAGCAAATCTCCATGGATTTTACTGCTGACAGCTTACTCACACCAGGGCAAGCAGTAATGGGGGGCATCTCATTTAACATTAAACCTTTCTGTAGGGAGGCTGCTTATTCAGCCACAAGGCTGCTCAGCAGTGGCCCTGAAACTCACCGGGTTGCATGCAGACTGCCTGTCCTGCAACTAGAAGGGCTCTGGTTCCCAAACAGCGTCAAGACATGGTGAAGGCGCCTAAATTGAGCACCTTAAAATTAGTCCTGAGTGGAAAGAAATACTTTTTCTTTTAAAAAAATAGTGTTCTTCCTCCCTCCCTCCCTCTCTCTCTCTCTCAACACACAGGGCAAATTTTACATAACATTCTCAAAACGTTCTCCACCCATATGTGTGGTGGCTGCTGTTGCCCACCACACATGTATGCGCACCTGTACACATACTCATCCCGCTAATTCAAGACAGTGTGTGGGATAGGAAAGCGTTGCCAACACCGCTGCTGCTGTTGCAACTTGCAATGGTGCAAAGAAGGGGAGGGCAGCTTAGAAGACAAGTTGCTGCTTTGAGAGTGTCACTGCAAAAAAGTGAGCCACAAACCTAAGCTTTCAATAAAAGCTCGTCCGCATGGAAAAACTTGGCAAAATCATCACCGTACCTGAATTTGGAGACCACTAGCAAAGAAGCTCTGCTTATAACATCTGTTTCACAGTTCCTCAATTCCCTTGACTGTTGGAAGGTCTTTGTGTGAGGATAGAATCGTGGGGGGACACAGTATTCAGGGGATAGCCGTTTATTTACAAAGCAATCCAAATGGATGGTAGCCTTACACAGTGGCTGAGCCTGACAAGAGCTGTTGTCCAACATTCATTCATTCACTGCCTCCTGTTTTCCTTCCAAGGAACTCAAGACAGTTTGCATGATTCTCCTCCTCCTCTCCTGCTTATCCTTACAACAACAGCCCTGTGAAGTAGGCTGGGCTAAGAGTTTGTGACTGGCCCCAACTTACCCAGTAAGCTCCATGGCTGAAGGGGGACTAGAACCCAGATCTGAGTTCCAGTCCTGTGCTCTTAACCACCTCACCACACTGGCTCTTCTATCAACAGCCAGTCTGACAAAGCCTGAGACAGGGCTTTAAACAAAATAAATGCCTACGAATGCAAACTATGAACAACTCAAGTGGCTCTTTTAGGCTGCTTCTTCTGAAGCAAGCACAAAATTTAGAGAGCCATCTCTGTTTTGGTTGCATTTCAATGTCAAATTAGTTTTTCTAGCCGCCATGCTGGCCTGCTGGATGTACAACTAGTCACCAACTATCAAAACCCAAAAAGAATCATGTTGCACTATTAGTTTTGCAAAAGCCCACAAATCATTGAAGCTTGCCTGATATTCATCAATTTCCATTTGCACTACTGTAAAGGAAAGGGCATGAATGGCGATGTGAAATGTTTGCGTCTTTTTGGAATGCGGCTGTAAGAAACCACATTTATTATAAGCAGGCAGCTGCGACAAGGAACACTCACGCACACCCCTCCACAGAAAGGTGGTTAAACTGGCTGTGATGTTAACGGGCATAGCATAGCATGGCATGGCTATAACCCAGACAACCCAAGGTTATCTCCAAAGGGTTTAGGCCAAGGGGCAGAGTAAGGAGCAGTGTGTGATCACATTTCATGCATTGCAGGTTGGTGTGTCAGGACTGGGACTGTAGAATGCAGGTAGCAGGTGTGCGTGTGTGCGTGTGTGTTCAGGTGGCAGGGAATAGCAGTGTAGCGTTGGCAAAAATCTGGCTACAACAAACATAGCCCTTTTAACCTGCATCCTCATCGCTCACCAAGCTTTCTACCAGCGGGATGGTCCAGCTTAGATGGGTCCACTGCAGCAGCAACAGAGGCGGAGATGGGTTTGCTGGAGACAAGGGCAGGCTTAAGCATGACAGCAACTTCTACATCAGAAATGAGACTTTTCTCAGTTTCACTTGCAGACAAATGAGCAAAGGCTGTACCGACCGAGAGCATCCCTTCTGTATAAGTTTTGAGTGAGAAATGCTGCACTTGACGTTCAAATCCGTCTTTGGAAAGTGAATCTTATTGAACTTCAGGATCTGGATGCTTCGGAACCACTGCCAGCTCTCGAGGGCAGGCTTTGAATGCAGAATCCCGTAACGTGGCAACCACTGAATACCATCACATGCCACCAAGGGAGTGTGAATCAGCCAAACTCACAGCTCATTGTCAGAATTCCACCTCTAAGTGGTCTCGGATCGTAAACTGTGTCCTTCAAGTGCATAAATTGTGTACATTTTTGAAATGGACACATTGTTTTCTTCCATTAGTTAAATCACATTTGTGCATATACTCAGTACGTATTAAGCAATTCAAAGAACATTCAGGGAATATTTGACACCAAAATTCACAAAGGAGAATTTGGAATGTAGACTAGATTCAGTTCATTCACAGATATATGGTCCTCTTTCATTTATTTGCACTATACCTCTACTCCAACGAACACTGACAAGAAATGTTTCATCACCTGCTCCTCATGGTGTGTTAGCTAAAGATGCACTGCACAGTTACTATTTCCTTTTGTGCTTTAACATTCCAGGTCACATTTTTGGCTAGAATACCTCCACTTTCCAACTCTCCTAAACTCAAGAGACTGCTTGAGATCTATATTTAAGTAGGCAGAGATGCAGAATAGGGCTTTGTTTTCATAAAGTTACTTCTGCATCAAAACAAGCTGAATTTTCTGTGGTTTTCATTTTTGTTTGATGGTAGCTAAAGGGACTCCATTAGCTCCCCTTTAGGCTACTATCCAAAGATTTTCTTCATGTTCAGAAGGCTCATAGATTCTCATTTTTCCCTGAGGCATCCATGTTGAAGTCCTTATCATTCAGGAAAAATAATTTCACAAGTAGCAGGATATGAATAGAGAGAGGGACCCAAATATTTTGGAGCTTCCAAAAAAAGTTAATTGCATGCCTTTAAAAAAAACTTTCTGTTATAAAGGGTTTTGTAAAAGTACTATTTTTCATAGTTCAGTGATAGTCTGGCTAACATGGCATTGATCTGTATTCAGTGAATTCATGGAACAATAAATTCTGCTAACACCTGTGCACCCCACCCCAATCTCATCTTGTTCAAGTGAAGGTCTCTACTAGGGATGTTGAAACTTTTTCTACCCAAAAGTCAAATCCCATTTTAAGCTGCACATGGGGGAAGGGGGCACATTCCAAGTGGTGGTGGGTTCAAAGGGAAAAAGGGAAGGGCCACATTTATCCCTTTTAAACTGGACCCTGGGGGAACACTAATAAGAACTGGGAAGCAGCTAGTTTGAGTTAAATTGTTTCCAGGGGATGGAAAAGAGAATGTTTCTGATTGCCCAAATCTAGGAGGGGAGGAAATAAGCCACAAGCTTACAGCAAGACATGATAACTGATTGGAGAGGCTTAAGGGCCAAAGCTTAAGTTGCACACATCTGGAGAGGGACAGTGTGTTGAGGTGCTTCTATGTACATGCTAGACACACTGGGGTGCCTGCTTTAAAAGGATAAGCCAGATATGGCGGAAGCATGGCAGAATGGAGGGAACCAAAGGGATAGGGTCATCTCTGCATATCAGTCGCACAGAAGACAGGAAAGGGTGCACTGGAGGAGAAGTTGCTCTGCATGACCAGAGGGGCAGAGAATCCATCTCAAATCCACAAGCTCCCCAACAGAAGCATTGTGGGTGGCAATAGCTGGCTCCAAAACTAATTTAGTACAAGGAATATGGTATTGTCTCCCAGACCAAAAAGCTCAGGGCAATCTTGAGTTGGAGAATGAAATCAGAGAGGCTCAGATAAAGGCACAGCTGTAATAACTACCCACACATTGACTGGACAAATGTATATTCTAGTTCTGACACAGAGGCCACATTTCTCAATGTCCTAAATGTCTGTTCCCCAGAGAAGTTATTCATGGAACTAATCAGAGAGGAGGAAATCCTGGATTTAATCCTGGATGGGTTTGCCCAGGACATGCTAAGGGTGAGGGCTATGGGACCAAGCATCCATGGGCAACAGGTTGTGCCTTCTACCTCATCTTCTCTTTGATGAGGTGTTCATCCATGCCGGATGGTATGCAATGCTGGGGATCATTTTTAGCTTCTATCCCAACAGTTCATTTCTGCCTTAGCAATGAAATAGAAAGGTTTACAATTTAGTAGATGGCATTCAGCTTGCAGACAATGCTGTGGGCATCATATGCTTACTGATCACCAAAAAGTCAGGATAAATATCTGTGCTTCATTCTGGTAAAATGTCTACAAATAATCTTGGCAGGTGGGTATAGTTATAGATCCATGGTCAGGCCAATCCTGAATAGCATCTAGGATCTCCAGCTCTATGGTAGGAAAATCATCCCAATCCCAGCTGGGGTTCCTCATTAGAATTCCTCCCCTAACTTCATAGCTGGCAAGGAAAGGCCTGCCCCACAGGCTTCTCTGGGGTCATGAAAGTGACCTTGAGGAAGGCGTTTAGTGGGAGTTTCAGTGGGTGAGGAGGAGACCAACACCACCAAGAGTCAAGGCATCCTGGCAGTGCCTCGGCTTCCTTCCTTCCCTCCTCCAAAACACTGCAGTTTGGTAGCCAAAACTGCTCCTGGTTGTGTATTTCTCCTGCCCTGCATATGATGCCTGCAATATTCCAAGTTCAGAGGGTTGTAGGCATCACCACAGGATTGCAGCCTTACACAACTATGTATGAATGGTGGACATATACTTACATGGTTTCTGAAACTACTCTGCAAATTACACAGAAGCAAAGCTCAAAAAAGAGCTAGGCCTTCCTTCCATGTCTTTTGCAGTAAAAACCTGATCAAAGTGCATATGAAATATTCACAAGTCACGTCCATTTTATACTTTTTCACTTAGGTACTGCTATCTAACTTAGGAAGGTCCCTCATTTGCATACTCTGTTCAATTGCCATAAGATTTTATATGGTGTTTCACTTAATGGAAGTTTATTCATTTATTATTATTGTCTTCCAGATTGCAGGAATACCTACTCTGGAAAAAAGCAACTGGAAAAAAAACATAGAAATAGAGGCAAGAATATCCAGGGACCAGGGGAAATCATATAGCAACAAAGTTGTATTCATTGACCTAGAAAACTCATCCAGTTGCCTATTCACCCACTCCAGTTTCTCAGTTTTCATTACACTTTCCAAACATGCACAAACACAGAAAGAAGCATAAACTAGATACTTGCTGTGTGTGTGTGTTTTATAGGAATGGGAAAACCAGTAATTTCCAGGCTAACCAAAATTCTCCAGAAATCACTTTGAAGAATGTTTCAGCTCAATCCCATTTCTGCTTTTTAGCAGTTGATTAACTTATTTGAATGAAGAAAGGATCCATTTCTAACTGGAAAAATGTGCATTTCTGTGCATATTTTTCAAAAGTGCATCCCCCCCATTAATTCAAGTGTAAAAATACATTTTTAAAAATGCATATAGCAAAGCACTTTAAAAACACTCGTTGTCCAAATTTGGTCTCCATTGCAAGAATTTGTGAACTTGCCTAAAAATTAAAAAAAAGAAAAGAATCATACTCACATTTAGGATTGCTCATGGAGCGTATTTGAAACAGAACCAAAATTCATGTGGATCCCTACTTCCAGAGATGAAAGATGAGAGTCACCCAGCTTTTCTGATTTGGCTGCAACGGGCCAAGAAAGGGAATTTTTCCACGCAATGCCATTCCAAGCCTGGAATGCTCTGCATCAGTGCATACTCACCATTCTCCCCTAATTGCTTCTGAAACCTCCAAAAAGAAGCCATCTTGTTGTCTGGCCAGCGCTAGGTGACGGAGCATGTCCTATCAGCCCTTACTCTACTGTTGAGATCCCCATGTTGTGCACAGGTCCATCTGCAAAAAGGCCAACAGATAACTTCACTGGAGAGGTACATTTTGTGTACAGAATGATGTTATTGAGAGTCACCAAAATAGATATTTATTGTTGCAGGTCCAGCTTCTTGGAGCACCCCAGCCAGATCATACAGCCCCAAATAGCAGCCCCAAATATCTTCAGGCAATGTTTATAATGAACAAAAAATAATTGCATGCTTCAAGGAACTCTCTCCTTTAAATGATAGCCAGAAAACCCCCAAATTACTTGCTCCAGTGAATCACAACTGAGAACATGAAAGTGAATTATTATATGTTCTTGCTTCCAGAAAAACCAACTTGCTTCCTTCCTTGGTCATGTCTCGTCCTGTGGTTTTTAAAGTCCCATTCTCTGGCCCTGTTTATGAATCCGTCTTATTCACAGAGATTTCCGTTCAATGAGCACTTTTCTTCAAGGGCTGATGTCTGACCAAAGCTTGCAAGCTTTTCAGTATTTTATTTGTGAAGAAAAGTAATTTAATAGCCTTACAACCCAAACCCTCTGTAGAATGAATTGCTTCCTATTTAAAGTGATTTTGTTAGACAAACTGAGTGAAGGAAAATGGGAACTGCTGATTTCAAGGAAAATAATGTTCATTTTTCTCATTTTTCTAAAGAGATTTCACCCTGTGGCCACCAGACAGCCTCTGATTCCCCCAGTGCTCTGTTCTCAGAGTGGGGAATTAGAGATATGATCCCACTCCCCCCCGCAAAGGATGGAGTGACAAGGAGCAACCTCTGAGAGGGCAGGTGTTGTGGGAGGGGGCAAGCCTGCAAAATTCAGGGCACAAGCTATCCTGAAACCTCTCCAGCCTCCTTCTCCCCACTCCAAAGCATCCCAAATAGATGGGCAAAAGAGCCCATCTAGCAAAGAAATGAGAAAAAAACGCTGGGCAGGAGGATGGGGAGGCAAAGATGTCCCCCACTACTCCAGTCCTGCCTGGGAAAGCCAGAAGCCTCTGTGTTCATGGGCTTATGATCATTGGTGGTTGTGCACCCATAGGACAGCACCCTGTGCTCTTTCGTGGTGTTGTCTTAAGAAAATGTGGATCTTTAATTAAAATATTTATTACCTCAACCATGTTTTATTTTTTTTCTCCTAAGATCATTCTTCAAAAACCTAAATTCCTGGGGGAGGGTGGTGGAGGGAGAGAATCCAACCAGGCTCAGCAAAATAAGCAGAATGATCATGTAAAACAGAGCTTCTGGGAACATTAAAAAAAAAACCTTCTTGTGCTCTGATGTAAACTAGGCAAAGCTTGCTGCAAGAGAAGATTGTCAGTGGTAATGAACTAAGTGGAACATCCGTGATCAGCTGCAGTGAACATGGGAGGCTATCCCATTGTAGCAACCTCTCTGGACAATCACACTTTAGGAAGCACTGGCCTTGCAACACCCTGCTTTTAACCACATCAGTGGGCCCTCCCAAATCATGGGAGGGCAGGGGTGAGATGGAGGCACAACTTATAGGATACAGCACCAGCTGAGATGCTGAAACCCTCTGCCAGACCCTTGTCTACCCCAAAGTTTCCTTGTGCCTTCTGCACTTGGCCCAGCCCTATTTTGCAAAATATTCTCAGGTGTCTTGTCTTGAAGAGACAATAATGGCCCATTAGCTTTGCAAAAGACCCGCCCCTGTGGAGAGGGAAGCTGCTCCAACCAGGATACTTATAAGGCACAGCACAGGAGTCTGCATGCTTGGAGTTCCCTTGGGACAGTTGTAGTGGGTGCCCACACATCACAATTTACCACTGAACAAGAGTAAGGACATAAGACTGGCACTACTGGATTGGACCAAACAGCCAGCTGGTCCTGCCCTTCAGTTGCCTTTAGGAAGCCCACACATTGGGCAAATGTAGACTGAAACACTGCCTGGCAATAAGGGGATTTGGCTTCTGGAGTTGGAAATCCCATTCAGTTCTCATGTGAGATCTGAATGGACTTCACCTCAGCATCCATTTGGCTGATCCCTTTTTAAGCCCGTCCAAGCCAGCAGGCAACTGATCCGTCACCGCTCAATATCCATCACCTCTTGATGCAATAAGCCAGAAACAACAAAAGACCATCTGTGCATTATTATAGATCTTCACCCCTTTATCCCTTGAAGAAAGAAATATTCCCAAGGCCTAGAAAATGTATCATACAACAGCTAGGAGCCATATCTCACGCTGGACAGTGCACTGGCATGCCCCAGCACTAGTACAGTGAGAACCGGAGTTCCCAAAGAAGTCCCAACTGATCTAGAAGGTGCAGATCAACAGAGCTCTGCTAACCTGTTCTGCTCCAGAAACAACCAGCACTGCTCCTTTATTTATTTATTTAGGAAATTTATAGGCCGTCCATCACTGTCGTCTCTGGACAGCTTACAGAATATTCTAAATCCTAAACAAAATAAATTAGTTTTTCCACAAACTGAGCATAAAACTGACATATTTAAATAAATCATATACAATTAAAATTAACTAACTTTAAAATATTGGTTAAATAAAAAGGTTTTGACCTGGTGCCGAAAAGCATATAATGATGGTGCCAGGCGGACCTCTCTAGGGAGCGCATTCCATAGTCAGGGCGTCACCGCAGAGAAAGCCCTCCTCCGGGTACTCTGTCTCTGACCTCTTTCAAAGAGGGTTCCTGGAGGAGGGCCTCTGCTGCCGATCTTAGGGAGCAGGAGGGAATATAGCCAGAAGTTCCTGGTGCAAGAATACAGGAACACGCACCAGAAGAGGTGCAGTGGCAGTATAGGATGCTGTCCGAAGTGGCAAGCCCATGCATTCTTCCTTGGCTCTGAGCTCCATTGAACTTGACATTTCTGAGTAAATATTACACAGGATTGCATTGCAAAAATAGAGGGTCAGCCCTGCTCCTCACATATACCCAGGGAATAAAGACCTAGGTTATGCCATCCCTTTCCCAATAAGCTGTGCTTTGACAAAGCCATGCCCACCATTCCTTCAACATCTGACCAGTTAGTCTATTTTCACTTTAACTAACATGCTATGAAGGAGCCCTGTGACTTCAAACCAGGGAACGATGTGTTATGGTGTTGTGATGCCGTATGTCAGAGGTTGCAAGCATCCCTTCCCTTGAAGTCTGTTCCGGTTTTTGAGAAATGGGCCCTACAATACACCTAGGAGCAATAACCTTGGTCATGGACAGGTTCCCACTTGGCAGAAGCTATTCCCAGAGTCTATTGAATTACACTGAGAATCCCGTGTCTCGTGTCCTAAAACAACTCAACTGTCTAAGCAGGCAGACACATGCCACAACGACTGACTAAGGTGGGCCTGCCATCTCCTCCAAGCATGTGCGACAGTGAAACTGAATCTCGCCTATAAAGCCGGGCCACCCAGCTGCAGCCATAAATGGTGCAAGAACATTTTGTTCACTTTGTTCACATCTTCATAATCCATACTTAGTGACATGTTAATATCAGCAAGAAGGTTGTACATGGAGAAAGTCGTTGTGAAAAGAGCAGTGGGGGGATAAAACTGTGGCAGGGCGATGCCCATGAGCAAAAAGGAAATAGATGCCTGATTTAAGTGGGAGTGTAATGTTGCGGGGAGGGCCGGGCTTTCTGCTCATGTCCCAGCTATTCACCTAAGCAGCCGTTCAGAGAAGAGGATGCATCTTGGTAGCCAAACCTCTGCTTTGCATGCAGAAAGCCCCAGGCTCAGCAGCCAGCTTAGGGAGGAACAAGAACCCCGGAGGACCCTGCCAGTTAGTGAGGGTAATACCAAGCTAGATAGGCCAAGGGTCTGACCTCATACAAGGCAGCTACCCCCACACTTACCTAAGAGGTCCTTGGGGTTCTGCAGCCCAAAGCATCATCACTAATGGACAAAGGGCACCCATGCCCTCTAGATGTGAACAGGAGGGCACAGAAGGACACAGGGTTACTTACCGCACCCTTCACTGACGGATAAGAATTTTATTTGGTTCTTTTCCTTTCTTCCTTTTTTCAAATGAATGAGTAAATGAGGCATTTTAAACAAGTGAACAGGCCAGAAAGAACTTTTTTTAAGGGAATGAATGGGGAGAGAGCAAAAGGGTCAGATTTGCCTATCCCTATAAAGCTGTGAGCAGCTGACTGCTTCCTGCATCGCTACAGCTCGGCTAATGCTGTGCGGCTCAGTCTTAAAGAGAGATCAGTGCCTTTCCTCCTGCAACGCCATTGCATTGACTGTGAGAGATGAGTCAGCTGCATACCGTGCCCAGTCCATGTTGGCCGCTTACCCAGTCCTTTTCTGCTATGCGGGGAATTTTTCCAGCCTGCAAAGTCAAAGTAACTGGATTGCAAGTGAAGGCAGTGAAATGGACGTGTTCCCACCCATCTACCGACATGTGCAGTGGTTATCGGCCCCAGGAACTAAGCACAGTAATGAAAGGAGTCATTCTGCTTATTGGAAAGCCTTCAGGTATGTCCATACCAGCTCAAAACATCTCAAAGGAACAGCTGGGTCGGCCTGCTTTCATGCTTGGTCATCTCCCCCTCTAGGATACCAGGTCATGGTTGCTTTTTCAGGAGCAGTTCGTGCTTCTCTGAAGACAGACAATGTTCATCGCAGAGCTTGTCCAGACACTGCAAACTGCATTGTCCTCCACAAATTTATCACTTTAAATAGCAGGCACCAGGAGTGATGGTCTTATTAGTCCATTTCAGTTTTCCTTAGTTTCTCCATTTACACACATGCTTTTTTCAAAATATATGCATTTTTGCACGCAGTATTCCCTTTCTCCTGATCTGCACGTTATTGGAGAAGAGTTTTCACTCTGTTCCCCCCTGCACCAGGGCATGCAATGTTATGTCTGCATTTCTCTAACATACACGTGTTCTGTGGGAAGAACTGCACTACAAAATCGCGAGAAGTAAGATTGCGGAAGGGTAACTGGTTAGCATCTCAATGGAAGCAATGTCGTGTGTTCCTATCAAAATAAGAACCAGATAAAGGGATGGCCCATGCTTTCTCACAAGGAGAACCATCCTGAGTGGCAGTGAATGCAGTAGAAAGGCTCCATTGGTCCCATTGCGTGCCTTCCCCGAGGGCAGCTCTGTTCCCAATTTCTGTGGAGCCAGAAAGATAGCGGGGAAATAGGAACCGAAACAAGATGCTGCCTGCAGATGCCTGAGCTGGCCCCTCATTTATCAGGTGGGCTGGTTGTGCTTTATTGAATATGAGAAACCTTTTGAGCAGCCTTTCAGTACACCGTGGCCACTTGCCGAGAGCCACAGTACATCACAGCCTCACGTCTCCGAAAACGTCAAAACAGCGTGTGTGCTCTTGAGGGTGTCAAAGTGCTAAAAACAAGCAAACAAACCAGGCTTCACCTCTGTCTAATATAGGAGGAGTGGTGCTTAGGTTGGGTTTTCCTCCCCCTCCTTTTTAAATTTCCCACCTGAAGATATCAAGATGGTTAAGACTTTAATTTCCTTGCCTTCCAGCAGCAGCTCAGACTAGGTAATATCTTTGCTTGGAACTCATGTCGTTGTCACCAGGATCCATGCTCACGTGTGCTCACTCAGCACCATCTGCCCAAAGGAGTCATGTCTCCCCCAACCCCCGTGGGTGTGTGTGTGTGTGAAGCAGGAAGGAGAAGGGATGGTCAGGAAAAAGAAAAGAAACAAACCTAGGAACCATGGAAGCCACCCAGGCATGTGCAGATACGCGGATTCCATTTAGTATCCACATTTTTCAGGTGTTCAGTGAACCCTGTGATCCAAAGAACCTGAAACACCTATGAACACACCTGTGTGGTTATTTTTTTACATTTTCTTTCAGCAAGTATCCAGAAGTGGTACCAAAAGTGATGTTGTGGACAGCAAGTTGAACTGAACCCGAGAGCCCTGGATGGAGGTCCCTGCTCAGCCATGGCCTTGGGTGACACACTCCCTATACACCAAAGATATCCATGTGATCTGCCAAGCTGCTCATTAATGTTCAAAAGGTCTGTGGAAGGGGGCAAGTTTCAAACTGCTGTTCCAGATCACTTCCTCTTGCTGACAGGCCTTCAGTTTAGCTAAGAATGGATAGATC
Organism: Varanus komodoensis; assembly: GCF_004798865.1. NCBI lineage: Eukaryota > Metazoa > Chordata > Lepidosauria > Squamata > Varanidae > Varanus > Varanus komodoensis. The sequence continues at coordinate 150,763 of NW_025336669.1, read as the reverse complement.
TTTTTGATTTGCCTTCTACAGCATTCACACTTTATGAAGCACAAGCTGTTCCGTTCCATTTCCACACCAGTTTGGCCTTCTGCGGGGTGAAAAGTCCACATTAAAAATTGTGTACATTTCTCCTAATATATGCATGTTTGCAAGCAATTTCCCTTAATTTGTCTTTCTGTGTGCATTTTTCATCAGATAATTGCATTGCAAAATTGAGAGCAGTGGGAGGCCTGTTCTGGTTCTTGTATTCATTTGTATTAGACAGGTTCACATTAATGTGAACCAAATAAATTTCTTCCCCATCCTTAAGTGTAGCTTGTATCTGAGGTTATCAGTCTGGATTGGTGGTTTATGGGTGACAGCAAGGAAACAGCTCACTAGGAAAGGAATGCTTGACAGCAGTGCCATGTCTAAGTCAGTAGAAGACTTCAATGGGCTCAGGCACTGGGACTCACTCACTTTTCTCCATTTACCACCAAAGGAAGGACATGCTGGCTGATCTCGTCCTTAACTTCAGCACCTTCCCCGGAGATGGTCAGAGAGTGGTGATGCAGTTCACCATCTCAGCAGGCATCAGGGGATCCATGGAAGCAATCAAGTCCCACCTGGTCTTATAAAACAGCTTGCTCTGGCTTGGACCCTCCACCTGAACTGTCCAGGATTGAGGTGTCCTGCTTGGACTCTGTTCCATTTACCTGCTTGATGCTGGGCCACTTCCCAGCTGCACCACCAAACTGCCTCCAGGATCAGGCTGCCAGCTGTAAGTAACAAACAGCCAGAATTTAGCTGCACCCTTCCCTTTCCTTCCAATTGACAGAAGCAGTTTGTTGGCTGAACTGTGGATGGTAGTAAGGAATAGCTGGTGCGATCAGAAGCTCATGTGTACCTGGGCCTGTCACCACTGCACAGCCCTGGCCCAAACACCTCCTGCCTCTGCAACAATTGGTGACAGCCAGGACCTCTCCCCACAGTATCACCACAGCAGAAGCACCCAAACCATCACTTCCTAGCCACTGCTGCAAACCAGGTAGTGATCCCACTCCAGTAATTTCTTGGGTTGTATGGTTGCTCCTGCTTACACAGTCCAGAATGGTTTGGACTTGGATACCCACCAGGTTCTGAAAATTAAGGGGGAGAGGGTGTTATTGACCTCACTTTTGACATCACCCCCACAATAACACCACTGTCAAACCCATGGGTTCACATGGACCTTTCTTACCCTACTCTGGACCCACCTACTGGCATTCTGGCACATCTGGAAGTCTTCCCAATTGACCCTGGGATGGGAAAGGCAGCTTTTGCTAGAGGTACTCATATGAACTGACTGCATGGAGGGAGCTACTGAGATTAGGCTGTAATTAGGCTTTGAGAAATTAGGCCAAGGTTGCCCACATGAGCAGTATGTAACTTATTATTAATGCATGGTATTGTAAACTGCCCGGAGTCGTTGTTGTTGTTGGTCACGAAGTCGTGTCCAACCCATTGCGACCCCATGGACAACATTCCTCCAGGCTGCCTGGAGAGATGATTTGAATGCAATAAACAAAGAAATAACCTGAAGAACCATGTACTTGCTTAATGACTTACTGCTTCATCCCAAGTACAGAACATGAAGCCCAGGGTCCAAATCTGGCCTTCTGGAGTCCAACTTCTCCTGGTCAGCTTTCCTCTGACCACTGATTATTTGGTGGTCTTTCAGCTCTTATTCCATTTCCCCTGTCCTAAAAGGTTGCAACAGCTCTCCTAAGACTTTGTTATGGGCAGTTTCAAGTGAAAGCTGCTGGCAGTTATTTGGATTTTGGACCCTCTCCACCAGCACTAGAACGTGAACCCCGTGAGAGCTCCTCTAAAATGGTACCCGGCCCTTGGGTGGAACACGACCTGAAATTCCCACTTTGCATTCCTCTTCTAGCTATAAATACTTAAATATGCAGTGAATATAATGGGGCTGATTTCCATTCATGTCATTCACTGGCCTTACATTAAACATTTCTCTCTGAGGATTAGACGGAATGCCTTTTTCTGTCTCTAACAGGCCCTCCAAGTGAACCGTGCCCATAGTCTTCCGACAAGCAATGGACAGAAATTGGGTTGTCTGAGCAAGCTGCAGGCTTTGGTGGCTGCCGCTGCCCCTGCCATCGCCACCGGCTCTTCCACCGCCTCCTCCTCTTCTCCTGTCATGTGTAGCCATAATACCTAAGCAAGCCAGCAGTATAAAACGGGAATAGGGATCCTGTTACAGATTTAGTTACAATGTACAGGATGACCTTTCTGCCAAAGAATAAAATATGCCCACCACTTTAATGTGATTAGTAATAGCTCAGGCTTTCAATGGTATTTTTACAAGGGCTTGGAATGAAAACATTAAAACAAGGATGTCGAGCTCTTTTATACTCGGTAGTAATTTGGGACCTTGGACTTCCCCAATTAACCTCAATATTTTGGCAAAGGGAGGGAGTGGCAGTTGGCGCACAGGCGGCATGTCTGCCTTCAAAATATTGTTCCGTCTCAGGAAACTTTCACACACATTAAAAAGTCAACACTTCTGACCGTGGCAATTTCCTTGCACAATTTGGGGCATAATAAAAGCAGTCAATAAATAGCAATGATAATAATCATACCAGTTACACAGCACAGGACTTAATGCAGCTCATTTTCCCAAGAGGACCATAAACTGCTGTGTAGGATCCATGGGGAGGTCCGGGAGAGCAGCCTCTCGATGCGTCTAACAGATGAGCGGCTCATTCACATTCTACTTGTCAACAAAGCCAGAGGGGAGCGGGACAGGGCCTCTCCCGGATGCTCCAGTGAGGTGACAGCCAGAAATGGCTTTCCAGCAGCTCTGGGAATGTCACTGGGTAATCCACTGGAGAAAGGAGCCTGTGACCCTTCACATGGCACTGGATCAGTGATGCCGTTAGCCCTGATGACTGGCCGTTCCAGTTTGGGCTGCTGGGACTTGGAATCCAATATGTCCAACCAGTGGAGTGGCAGTGGTTCCCCACCTGTGTTGTAAAGGCAGAAGGGGGTGTTCTTCAGTGGCAGAGCACCTGTTCTGCATGTAGCAGGAGGTCCAAGTTCCAACCATGGCATCTCCAGCTAGCACAGAAGAAACCTGGAGAGCTGTTTCCAGTCAAGACAGACAACCCGGAGCTGCAAGGAACAATGGTCTGGTTCAGCAGAAGGTGGCCTGATCTGACATGATCGAAGGCGACTGGCAGGGGAGAGGAAGCAAAAAGGAAGCTCTCAACAAGAAAGAGGAGTGCCATTTCTCGCCTCCTCGTGTTAGCACGAGTTCGTCTTGGGGAGCATGTGAGACTGACATTAGGCATGCTGTGCAGCTGGAGTGGCAGCGTTGGCCACGCTGTTTGGAAGAAGAGTCCATTACTTCTGTGATGGGGCTTCCTAGCGCTAGTAACAAAATGGAGATGGTGCTGGTTGGATGAGCAGCATCCCCACAGCCAGAGAAGCAGCACCTCTGCAGCCCTAAAGCAAGCTTTGTGGCAGCTCTCTGCACCACTGAGATGATTGTAAATACCTTTGAAAGTGTGTACCAGTTGTAAGTATGTCTAATGAGGTTTCGGCAAGGGGCGGCATAGAAATGTTATAATAATAATAATAATAATAATGATGATGATGATGATGATGACGACGACGGAAAATGTAGCATTGCTAAAGATACACATTGAGGAATGATACCGGCCCCCTTTCACTGCAGGGTTTTCAAACAGCTTGAATCTACATTCTGGGCAATAACCAATGGTGCTGCTGGTCCACTTCCTCTAGGCCAGCTCAAGTGACCTTTAAAATGATGTTTGTAACGTAAGCTGACATGACAACTTTCCTGGAAAACCGCCATGCAAATTTATGCTATTAGTGTAATGCAGGCGGGCAGTTATGCTGCTGCTGCATCCATGTTGTGAGTGGAGCAACAGAGTCAGATACTGCCCATGTCGCTGCACCAAATATAACCTCCTGAGCATTACAATGGCAGGAGGAGTAAGCATAAACGTGCAACCAGAATCATGGCCAATTATCTCCGACCTCTTCAGTTGGACAGGATGCATCCCGCTTTTCTAAAAGGAGAGGTTCACATTATACCAACCTGGATATCCTACCCAGCTAGATGCCTGAGTGCATGGCTGTCCTGCTCAGACTGGGTCAGACTCAACATGAAGGCAAGGCAAGGACAGCCCAAAGGCAAGGCAGTTCTCAAGGAAAGGCCAAAGGCCAGAGGGAGGGCTCCTGGTGAAGCAGGTAACAATCAGAAACAAACAAACAAACAAAGGTTCAACTTGCAGAGTCCAGCAGGAGACCCAAGATCAATAGCACAAACGTTCAGTCATGGAACAAGGACTGGTCAGCAGAACCAGCACATGAAACACTGCAGCATGCAGTGATATGCTGGCTGTGTTCACTCAACATGACAAGCAACTCTGCATGGTTTCCATGAGACACAGTTTTTTACCATGGTTTGCCCTGCAGATGATCAAGTGGTTTTTACATTATTGTGGTTTCCATCATTCCCACTCAGTCTTCTTGCTGTTAGCATGTATCCCATCAAGGTGTATCACTCCCTGCACATGTCATCTACCTCTTCCTCATAGGCCCACAAATAGACTAGATGGTTCTCTTTCCAGAGGAATCTGTGGTTGTTGCATACCAGGATTGCAGAAACCATGATCCTGGTTCCAGACAACATGAAAGCCCATGGTGTTTCAGAAACACCATCACACAAACTATGGTTTCTTGTTGTGGTTTCTAAAGACCTCGTACCATGTTGAAATACGATGGTGGAGTTCAGACTCCCCAAAAAACCAACAATGGCAAAAAACAAACAAACAACCCACCTTGGCTGGCATGTCATCTGAACCCAGCTATTCTTTCCAGGAGTTCTCTAACTTCAGCTGAGAGATGATATAGCCAGAGCTTCCAGAGCCCCAGCAAGGTTCAGCTGCAGATCATTATGGGCCCTTCAGGAAAAGTCCTACTCATGAAGAGTCTCTTGCTCATGAATAAGCCTTTTTTCTTGAGGACTTCAATCATACTGGCATGCTTCATCTTCATGGGGCAACCTCTGCCTCCATCTTCTGGAGCTGAGTGGACATTAATTTTCCTCCTTTGCTATGGGCTACAGCTTTGTGATTCTGGTAAATCACCATGCCAGCAGCTCCCCCACAGAGTCCCACCTAGTCTTCAGCAGGAGAAATGGGGGCAGGCTAGGAGGAGGGGAGGGGATGGGGACTGGGGCTGGGTCCGCAGATTTGGTGCAAGTCTAACTGGGGCCTCAGCCTCCTCCTCTCTTTCTCCATGGCGCTAATTCTGGACAGCCACTTCTGACGCTTTCTTCAGAGGACTCTGTGGACACTGCACCATACCCATTCCATAGAACCCAAGATCCTGGGTTTGGGTTACCATGGTGAAGTGGCATGACAGGATTCAGACAATACAACAGACCAGCAAAGCTTTAAAATACTCACCATGGGTTGTTGTGTTGCCTGAACAGAGCCGTCTAGATAAAGTACAGCACCTCTGATGCCTCACCCCACTTTGGTGTACTCACAAACCTCTGCGCGCAGGGGCTTATGGGTAACTTCCACGTGGGTTTCAGGATTACACTCTAACCCTCTGAGACGGACCACACAGAACCAATTGCCTGTAAGTTGCAACAAAACAGGCTCGGTCACAAAGGCAAAACAACGGGAGGCTGTTTGAGCGTAGATAGGCGTTTTTTTCTTTTTTTTCTTTCCTATGCCAAGGATGTAATGAAAAGCCTGATGAAGCCAAACAAAAGGTACGGGCCGATTGAAGGACACGTTATGGCTACACACACTGCTTTTATGTAATATTAGTTGCTGAGGTCCTGCCTGAAATGCCTGTTATATGACAGAATGGAAAATCGAGAGTAATATTCTGAACACACATGTTCAGAGAATAGCAGCATTAGGATCTATAGAACAAAGACTGTGCATATGCATCTCAAAAAGGAAGTGCTGTGTTTTTTATTTAAAGCTTACTTAATTTGAATAGAGGAAATCACATCTGGACTCTCGGTGCAATGGAGCTCATTAGCCCAGCGTACGGAGGGCCAGGTGAGGGATTCACTTGTCAGCTTCACTCTGGCTCTCACCAGCCACAGGCATGAACCACGTTCCCGCTGATCCCCCGCCCTTTGGATCTTCTTGCAGTCAAAGTCCAGGAAACATCAAGGGAGATTAATGGCAAGGGGAAACCATGACACTTCATTTCCTAAGATGCTCTCTTTCTTTGCCGTTCCCACAATCCCACCCGGTGACTTGTTGCCACGGACAAATGCATGCAGCTGCTGTTCCCCCTCGCCAAACTTATCTCCCGATCCACATGCGAGACAAGCATGTACACAAGTCAGTGAATATTTTATCTGATGACTGGCAGCTGAACAGGCAGGCGAAGAAGCGTGATGTTCCAGGTTTGATCCGTGATAGGAAAATGGGTGCTTGATGCAAGGTAGTTCTTGCGTGAATGCAGGCCGTTACTTCCATCAGTGATCAAGTGAGGGATACCAATGTGTGAGTTACCCTGAGTCAAGGTGGGCAACGCATCTCCTAAGCGGTCTTACAGCCCCTGCCTTCCCTGATGGCATGCCATGTTTGGTGGTAGGGTGGCAGCAGCAAAAAAGGCCAAATTTTCATTTTAAAATGAGGCACATCAAGAGCACGTTCTTTTATGTGTTCCCTCTAGGCTTCTGAAAGAGTGAATATTGCTATTTATTATTAATTTATTATATAGGGTGGCCCAAAAGTAGGTCTACGGTACTGATCAGGTCTTGGAGGACCTCACTCAGTGGGCGAATTAAAGGAGTTCATCTTGCAAGCATTTACTGATATTGGTGCGACGTGAGCTTTGTGTCCTCCTAGACTTCCCGTGCCTCTCCCAGTATTTTCCAGACACCATTGCATTCCACTGGGATTCCAAATGAATCCTACTGGACTTTGCAACCTCTGCAGCAGCAACTGCTTGGGGGAATCCTCCTTAGAAAAGGGATTCAGCTTTATTAGTTGGGTGATCATCCTGTTGCAGAAAGTTTTGCCGAACAGAGAATATGGTGAGCAGAAGGAAACAGCAGTAGTAACCCACTGGCCCATTGGGACTAGTTTTTCTTGAACTTAGGAATGTTCAGACAGCATTATATACTTATGCCAGGAAATTGAGATAGCTCACTGTAATTTATCTAGATCATTCTTAAGCTATTAATTCTCTGCTGCATTCCTAAATTGCAGTTCTACCAAGATGCACAACTTCCAAAGTGAACAATAAAATAAGACTAGAAGTATAGATGAATGATGATGAAGATCGGTGGATAATATGTAAAGCCATGGTTAAGATTGAAAATTCAAAATACGGAAAAACTAACACAGAGCTGAAGTGAACACTCCAAAAGGATGAATAAATAAAAACATTTTAACCTGTTGCCTAAAAGTAAGAAGTGGGGGAGAATGACAGGACTTCCTGGCAAAGGTATTCCAAAGGTGTGGTCCATGACCAAAGGGCCTGCCTGTTTCTCGCAGAGTTTCAAATAGAAGGGACCCAGAAAAAGGCCTTATTCACAACAAAGCTTGTAGGCTAGAGAAATGTTTCTTTTTATTGAATTCATTACATTTAGAGCCTGCCTGCCTTCCATCCCAACTGCAAACTGAGGCTTCCTAGGTGGTCTCCCATCCAGGAACTGACCAGACTTAGCTCCTCTAAGATCATGGCAGCATGTGAGTTCAGAAGGGTCCAGAACCCCAGCCCCAGGGGTCCAGCCTGGGCTTCCAGGTGGCCGTGTTCCCTCCTCCTTCCTCTGACCTCACCTCTTTCCCATGCCCACAGAGCACTGCAAGTTTTCCTGGCTTTTGTGCAGTCCCCCACCCCATTCTAAGAGCGGAAAATGTCTTCCCTGAGGCTTAGGTAGGAAGTGCCTTAAGGTGACATATGCTGCAGTCTCTCCCCTGCCCCTTTGGTCTCCGGCCTGCCTCAGTCCCACCTGGCACGGGAATCTTGCCTCTGAAAGCATCGATGAAATGGAATTTGGCCTTTGCGCTGACAGACGTTCTGCATCCCTGCTTCAGAACATTATCCCAAGCCACGCACAAGTCTCCCCATCATATCGGCAAGATCCCCAGCTGTGCTATCAGTAAATTATACTCCGAAAGCAATCAGGCTGTGGCTTAACCATACCCTCTCCAACACACATTCAGCCCCTCACCACACGCCCTCCAGCCTTGAATCCAGAGCTTCTTTTATGAGCAGCTGTGTCCTTTAGGGCTTTTTAAAAAACTTTTATTTAGATGCTGGCCAGATTTCATTTATCCTCCTAGCTTTCAACACCGGGTCACCAGGGGCATTGTGAGGTCTGACCTACTACACCTGGAACTGGTCTGACAGAAAAGAAAGAATATCCTACTAACCTTTTGAAAGGGCACACATGCGTTTGTTTAATACAGCACCAAAACATGTCTACATTTTTTTTAATATTGCAAAATATAACATTCAATAGCCAGTGATACAACAATTCAGACTTTTTGGCAACAGTGACCTAGTTTCCATTTCTCTCAGGATAGGATTTAGGGTGTGGAAACTTTCTACTTCCTTGGAAATTCTTCTAAAAAGGGGGTTTTTCACTCAATTCAGCTTCTAAGTGTTTAAGAGGTGACTGAAATGTTGAAGGTGGGCTGGCTGCTTTAGAGGCATTGGCAAAGCTTGCAAGTTTCTCACTATGTGAGCATGGAGTCAGGAGAATAGGAAGCCATATTATTGCAAATATAATTCTGGACCTGCTTTTCTTCCTCCTGTCTTTTTCTCTTCTTTATTGCCTTTGAAAATCAAGAAGTGAAAATAGAGGTTAAAAAAATATACAGAAATATTATTCTGTCTGTATTCCTCAGCTATTTTATACACGTGGCTGTCTCTTTTCTGGTGTGATATTCCATATAGCTAATGAGATGCGATGGGCTAATTATTCCATTTGCATGGAAGAGATTTTTTTTCACAGACAGACACCGGCATGCCAGAGAAATGGGTCTGAGGCCTGGTGCCAGGGCCTGTACTCTCGGAAAGCACATTTCTGTCAGGAATGCCTTTGACTGACCCTGAAAGGATTGGCAAGTCCCACACCGTCTACTTCTAATCTCCAGCCAAGGGCAGGTTGATTTTGGGGCACTGCACAAACCAGGGGATGGAAGAACTTGGCAGGTCACGCACTGATGTATTTGTGGAAGAACGACTGATACTGAGGCTATCACCTGAGGGCGATCCGTGTCATTTGCTCCCTGTAATAGGAAGATGCCCTACATTGGCAACATGCAAGGCATGAAAAGGGGTTGCTTGAAGAACAAGGACTGTTCTCCTAACATCGTGATTTGAGGGAGGAGCATAAATAACCAATGTGGTGACTCCCGCATCGTGCAAGTTTCACACCTGCCCCCAGGCTTTAGAAGCTGGCTTCCTAAATTGCTGCTGCAGGGAAAGAGCCCTCCCAGGGACTGTAATGACTGCCAGTCCACAGACAAGGTGTCCATACCATGCTCTGAGCAAGGAAAATGCTGCTACCACTATCTTCATATACACTTACAATGAAGAAAGGGAGACAGCACAGGAATTTCCTTCATGACGACAGCGCCTGTATTTTCCAGAAAGGTGCTATCCACATGAGTTGATTGCAGTCAAAACAATGAAAAGAGCCCGGCCATGCAGCCCACGTTTCATATGGATGCCCTGCCAGGAATGAAGCGAGCCATGCTAAGCATGTGCCCTCACTGCTCAGATGCCTTCCATGCTTCCTCTGCCCCGCCACACTGAAACTAGCAAGGTGGGGGGACCAGGGGAGGTGATCCATGCCTCCCCATCCTCCACTCTGTATTGGCACTAGGGGGGCTTTTCAGGCCATCAAGCAAGGGTCTTCGGGGAGGCCGCAGGAGGCCGCAGAAGGCTCAGGTCGCTCTCCTCCTAGCCTCTCTGGTTTCCTCCCCTTCCTGCCTACTGGAACACCCCCTTTCCTGAAGCCACAGAGATGCTTTTCCCAACTCAGAGAGGCAGCCAGTGTGGTGTTCTGTAGACAAGAGGACTGCCTTCTGACAAGACAAAAGGGCCCAGTTCAGTTGCCTGCTGAATTTTCCCTACCCTTTCTCATGTGTGCTGCCCCCTACATACATGTGTCCTCTCAAGAACCTCCTCCACCACCACCACCTCCACCCAGGTGACCGTTCTCCCATGAGATCTGCTAAAGCTCTCAACAGGGATTGGATCCAGTGTTGTCATCACGTCAATGCAAGCGTACTTCACCCCCTGGACTCCCTGTGCACCCTCCAAAATTGTTCTGAAGGATCTCAGAACTTTCTAGGATACATTTGGAGGAGAAAATGCATAATGCTATTAAGAACAGCAGAAGAGTCCTGGCTGATCAAGCAAGAGTCCATCGAGTCCACACAGCAGTGAACCAGCTGCCCACGGAAAGCCCAGAAGTAGAGCAGAAGGGTAAGAGCACCCACTGTCTCCAGCACCTGGTGCACTTAGGTGCACCTTCTCTGATATTGGAGGGAATAACCATCAGGTGTCGTGGCCCTTGAGAGCCACTGTTCTAAAAGTGATGTCCTTCCACGGGCAGAATGAGGGCTCAGGATCCAAAGCAATAACCTGGATCCACGTTCCCCCACGATGTTCCTGGCACAGCTGGAACCTGAGGCCAGCTCTCCCAGGACAACATTCAAGCTGCAATCCTATGCTCACTTACAAGAGAGCAAGCCTAGTGAAACTCAGTGGGGCTTACATCTGAGCAAACATAGCTGCACATTCACCCTGCCCCTGGCCTATATAGATTCTGTGCCTCTGCAAACACTTTGTTGTTATTAGTTGCAAAGTTGTGTCCAACCCATCGTGACCCCATGGACAACACTCCTCCAGGCCTTCCTGTCCTCCACCATCCCCTGGAGTCCACTCAAGCTCACACCAACTGCTTCAGTGACTCCATCTAGCCACTTCATTCTCTGCCGTCCCCTTCTTCTTTTGCCATCTATTGTTCCCAGCATTGGGCTGTTCTCCAGGGAGTCCTTCCTTCTCATTAGGTGGCCAAAGTATTTGAGTTTCATCTTCAGTATCTGGCCTTCTAAAGAGCAGCCAGGGTTGATGTCTTCTAGGACTGACCGGTTTGATCGCCTTGCTGTCCAAGGGACTCACAGGGTTATAATTATATGGGTTTAATTATATGGGTTAAAGCCTTTTAAAGAAATATATGGGAGTGATGCAAAGAGGTAGTCCCATATTCTTGACACTGCAGATGCGGGAACATTATTTCATGGGGTCAGTGGATTGGACCTAGGGTCTGCCCTCTGTTAAGATGCAGGTGCCTGATTTTCTGGAAGCCCATTTGCCTGATGCTGCTCTGGTAAATCTCCTTCATGGATCACTGCCTTGTCATGGCGAAGGGGCTTGCACAGCTCAATGAAGCTATGAACTATGCCGTGCAGGGTCACCCAAGACAGACAGGTCATAGCAGAGAGCTCTGACAAAACGTGATCCACTGGAGAAGGAAATGGCAACCCACTCCAGTATCTTTGCCATGAAAACCCCATGGACAGTACCAAAAGGAAAAAAGATATGACGCCAGAAGATGAGCCCCTCAGGTCAGAAGGTGTCCAATATGCTATGGGGGAAGAGCAGAGGGCTAGTACTAGTAGCGCCAGAAAGAATGAAGCGACTGGGTCAAAGTTGAAAGCACACTCAGTTGCCGATGTATCTGGTGATGAAAGGAGAGTCCGATGCTGCAAAGATCTATACTCCATAGGAACCTGGAATGCAAGATCCATGAATCAAGGCAAGCTGGATGTGGTCAAACAAGAGATGACAAGACTGAACATTGACATCTTAGGAATCAGTGAACTAAAATGGACAGGAATGGGTGAATTTAATTCAGATGACCATCAGGTATACTACTGCAGGCAAGAATCCCTCAGAAGAAATGGAGTAGCCTTCATAGTCAATAAAAGAGTAGGAAAAGCAGTACTGGGATACAATCTCCAAAATGACAGAATGATCTCAGTTTGAATCCAAGGCAAACCATTCAACATCACAATAGTCCAAGTTTATGCCCCAACCACTGGTGCTGAAGAGGCTGAAGTTGACTGGTTCTATGAAGGTCTACAACACCTTCTAAAATTAACGCCAAAAATGATGTCCTTATCATCATGGGGGATTGGAATGCTAAAGTAGGAAGCCAAAAGATAACCGGAATAACAGGCAAGTTTGGCCTTGGAGTACAAAATAAAGCAGGGCACAGGCTGGTAGAATTATGTCAAGAGAATACAATGGTCATAGCAAACACTCTTTTCCAACAACCCAAGAGATGACTCTACACATGGACATCACCAGACGGTCAACAAAGAAATCAGATTGACTATGTGCTCTGCAGCCAAAGATGGAGAAGCTCTATACAGTCTGTAAAAACTAGACCAGGAGCTGACTGTGGCTCAAATCATGAGCATCTGATTGCAAAATTTAGGCTTAAGTTGAAGAAAGTAGGGAAAAGCACTAGGCCACTCAGGTATGACCTAAATTATATCCCTGATGAATATACAGTAGAGGTGACAAATAGATTTAGGGAATTAGATCTGATAGACAGAGTGCCTGAAGAACTATGGACAGAGGTTCACAACATTGTACAAGAGGCAGCAATTAAAACCATCCCAAAGAAAAAGAAATGCAAGAAAGCAAAATGGCTGTCTGAGGAAGCTTTACAAATAGCTGAGGAAAGAACGGAAGTGAAAGGCAAGGGAGAAAGAGAAAGATACAAACAATTGAATGCAGAATTCCAGAGAAAAGCTAGAAGAGATAAGAAAGCCTTCTTAAATGAACAGTGCAAAGAAATAGAAGAAAACAATAGAATAGGGAGGACCAGAGATCTCTTCAAGAAAATTGGAGATATGAAGGGAACGTTTCATGCAAAGGTGGGCATGATAAAGGACCAAAATGGCAGGGACCTAACAGAGGCAGAAGAGATTAAGAAGAGGTGGCAAGATTACACAGAAGAACTATAGAAGAAAGAGCTTAAGGTCCCTGATAACCACGATGGGGTGGTCACTGACCTCGAGCCAGACATCCTGGAATGTGAAGTCAAATGGGCCTTAGGAAGTCTGAGCAACAACAAAGCTAGTGGAGGCGACAGTATTCCAGCTGAGCTATTCAAAATCCTAAAAGATGATGCAGTAAAAGTGCTACACTCAATATGCCAGCAAATTTGGAAAACTCAACAGTGGCCACAGGATTGGAAAAGGTCAGTTTACATTCCCATCCCAAAGAAGGGCAATGCCAAAGAATGTTCAAACTACCGCACTATTGCACTCATTTCACATGCTAGCAAAGTGATGCTCAAAATCCTACAAGCTAGGCTCCAGCAGTATGTGGACCGAGAACTACCAGAAGTACAGGCAGGATTTCGAAGAGGAGAGGAACTAGAGATCAAATTGCCAGCATACGCTGGATCATGGAGAAAGCTAGGGAGTTCCAGAAAAACATCTACTTCTGCTTCATTGACTATGCTAAAGCCTTTGATTGTGTGGATCACAACAAATTGTGGCAAGTCCTTAAAGAGATGGGAGTACCAGACCATCTTATTTGTCTCTTGAGAAACCTATATGTGGGTCAAGAAGCAACAGTGAGAACTGGGCACAGAACCACTGATTGGTTCAAAATTGAGAAAGGAGTTCGGCAAGGCTGTATACTGTCTCCCTGCCTATTTAACTTATATGCAGAGCACATCATGAGAAAGGCAGGGCTAGATGAATCACCAGTTGGAATTAAGATTGCTGGGAGAAATATCAACAACCTCAGATATGCAGATGATACCACTCTCATGGCAGAAAGTGAAGATGAACTGAAGAGCCTCTTGATGCGGATGAAGGAGGAGAGTGCAAAAGTAGGCTTGAAACTCAACATTAAGAAAACTAAGATGATGGCATCCGGTCCTCTCACTTCCTGGCAAATAGATGGGGAAGAAATGGAGGTAGTGACAGATTTTATTTTCCTGGGCTCCAAGATCACTGCAGACGGGGACTGCAACCAATAAATTAAAAGATGCTTGCTCCTGGGGAGGAAAGCTATGGCAAATCTAGACAGAATACTAAAATGCAGAGACATCACCCTGCCAACAAAAGTGTGTATAGTCAAGGCTATGGTTTTCCCAGCTGTAATGTCTGGCTGTGAAAGCTGGACCATAAGGAAGGCTGAGTGCAAAAGGATTGAGGCCTTTGAATTGTGGTGCTGGAGGAGACTCCTGCAAGTCCCGTGGACTGCAAGGCGATCAAACCGGTCAGCCCCAGAGGAGATGAACCCTGACTGCTCTTTAGAAGGCCAGATCCTGAAGATGAAACTCAAATACTTTGGCCACCTAGTGAGAAGGAAGGACTCCCTGGAGAAGAGCCTGATGCTGGGAACAATAGATGGCAACAGAAGAAAGGGATGGCAGAGGACGAGGTGGCTGGATGGAGTCACTGAGGCAGTTGGTGTGAGCTTAAGTGGACTCTGGGAGATAGTGAAGAAGGAGGACTGTTGTCCATGGGGTCACGATGGGTCGGACACGACTTCGCGACTAACAACAACAACAACTCTGGTAAATACTGAAATACAGACACTCATAAAGGCAAATCTCATAGCCATGTTCCCAGGGAGAGTCCAAACATTAGAACTGCGCCAGGTTCTAGAGATTTTAATCTGCTAGAATCAGGTTTTCCCTAATTTAATGGGTCTTAATGGCTTGATCTAGAGCAAGTCACTCCCAAATTATTTTCATTATATCTGGGGACTATGTCACTCGGAAAATTCTTTGCTCCCCAGCCCCTGTGAGGACTGTAGCTAAACTCAGAGGGAACAAAGTAGTCTTGAGGTGGGTGCAAAGTGAGGTGCTGGTGCTAATCAATGTGGTAATTAAAAAGTGCTGGCGCTGAGTCCCCTCAGGCCCTGCCCGTCCCTCTACACCATTGCTTTCCCTGCTCCTGCATCCCAGCTGGCCCCATCCAGCAGGGTCCCAGAACTTCTCGGTAGCTTCGGCAGGGGACTGAGGGGCAGCCAGAAGGAGGGCGGTGGGGAGGCAAGTCCATTCCTGCCATTCCATATCTCATCTGAACCCAGGGCATTTCCCATGCAGGCTTTCCAATACAGAACTCACATTGTACCGTAGACCTGCATGGAGTTCTTGAGTGAATCAGCTTTCCCCCTTCACATCCACTGGTGGGTAATGGAACCAGTTCTCTGGGAGTTCAGTATTCACACTGGACTCCTTGCAGCTGCTGGAGCCACAGAATGAACAGGGTGGCCTACTTGCTTAGAGGACTGACCCCAACACAATTGGTGGGGCCTACTTTAGTCACGACTGCCTGGATGAAGCTCCGTGGACTTTATCTGGAGTGGGGTTCAAAAGCCACGTTATTCCTGCTCTGTGAAACCTTTGCAAGGAAACCTTTGCTACGTTCTCAGGGCATAGGACTCCCCGGATCCACCTTCCTTTGGGTTTCCTTATCTCAGCCTCCACCCTCACCACTTCCCCTTCTGTATCTTTTCATGCCTTACCTTTGGGTAACCTTCATTATGCAACAAATGCAATACTGAACAAACTAACACTGAGAAGGTTAAAGAAATAACTCTTTTCCAAATGGAAATATTTCAGATTCTTTAGCAAAACCATAAGAAACTAATCTTAAATTTAATCTGATTTTCGTAACAGATTTTAAGTGGTGATTCATGCTTTCCTGGTCAAGTTGAGTAAACTTGTTCACAACAGTTTAGGTATCCCATCTTTTTAAATGAAGCACTATTTGTTTTATTCCTTTGTTGTTTCAGACAGTATGTGCACGTGCAATGTGTATGTCTTCCCAAAAGTCCATAAATTGTGAATATTAATAGCTGTCTTTGAACATAATTAGTGTACTACAGTCTAGTATAAATGCGTAATGTGTTCCATGTACCTACAAAAAGGGCAGTGAAATGTTTTCTTGCCTTTTTTAATGTAGCATCTGCTCATAATTGTTCATGATGAGGATGTCTTTCCAAGTTCTTAAGTTGGAAAATGTAGTGATGTGTCAAAACCATTTAATCTTTTCGCATCCTTATCCAAGGTTTTGAACGGGATGAACACAGATCTGCTCCATTCATTGAGATAAATGGTGAAAGGAATGATAAAGGAACTGCACACGCATTGGATGACTTGCAGCTGCGAACAACAACAAAACCACTGGATCATGTATTGTATATATAACATTTTTCCTTGTGGTTTGATGAGATTGCATTGTAGATTTTTTAAATGTTTTGTAAGCTGCCTTGAAGCTTACAAAGCTGCCAGCTTTGATGGAACACCAGGATATAAATGTTTTAAACAAATAAATATTTACTTGTAAAGAGAGAAACCCCAGTCTGAATAGAGTTTTTTATTTAACTGTTCTTGGAACTGCAATTCAGAAAAGACTGCATACACAGCACATCACTGTAATTTCAGTGCTGCTGTCCTCTTTTTACATCCCACCAAAATATGCACATTTTGTACTTGCAGGTATCTGTTACTGAAAGACCTTGCTGCAGGTGCCTCACCTTCCTAATGTAGGGGTTAAGCACTCTGGGTCGAGGATGAAATCTTTCCCTATGGTGTGCCAAGCCTGCCCACCCCACCCCCCTGGTTTCTTAATGCAATTTCTCCCTCATTCTAAAATGTTGAAAGGTCACACCTAAGGCTTAGTTACTGGCTGTAACTAAAATATTCTGGGATCTTGGAAGCATTTTGGCCATGCCATTTTTGCCCTTGGCCCTGCATCCCACTGGACTGCAGTTCCCCGAAGCTTCCCCGAAATGGAATTTGGCACTCAGGTTGAATGAGATCCCACACCCCTGCTCTAAGGTTAAGACAGACATCCTTGGGAAAAGTTGGGGTCTTTCTGAAAATCCTGAACACCCCTAAAAACCCACCCTTTTAAAAGCGAAGGAAACCAAAGACTGAGAGAGCTACTGCAGACAGGATGCCTCGTTCTTGTAGACCTCATCCTGTGTTGCCCTTGTGTCATCTTGTCTCGGGTGCCTATGTTTTGCAGTTTTTTTCTGCCTCCTAGCCCAGCATTTCTGTTCTGAACGTCACAATTTCCATTCCACAACTCATTCTGAGCACTTTCAAGAAAAGGAGTTTATTTTACACGCCCATAACACTGTCAACCCATTTTCTTGTACCTGTTGCACAAGGTGAAGACCACTGCCTCCCCAAATTGATTTTATATGTTTATTTGTGTATATTTATAATCGGCTGCCTTCATATATATTCATTCTAGGATGCAAATGAAAACAACAAAATATATACTCAAAAAGGAATAAATTCAATCAAAAATGAGACAAGCAAGTCTGTTGGGGGGAATTCCAGGGCCAATCTACCAGCAATTCCAGTCAAATGTGCTGCTGTCCCATCATGGCCAATGCAGAGGGTGGGAGTTAGCTTTTCCCTATTTCTGCCAGTTCTCCTTCTTGCCCTTGCTTTGCAGTGAAAGGGAGGAAATTAACCACCCCAGTGCTAATGAGCAGGATAGCCTGTGGGAGGCATGTCTTAGGAAGGAGGGGACTTAGGATCCGAAGGATCTACAACCTTTCTGAGAAGTTCCATCAACACGCCTTGTTATGGGGGCCACCACCTTCAAAGCTCTGCACCTGGAAAGCAATGGCAGGGGATTTTCTGCTGGGGTCACTACAAGACTTCTGCATGCAGAAGAGGGAGAGGCCTATCTCATCCTATGGCCTTCCAGCTGCCCTTTCTGGATGCTCAGGTTTGCTTCCTAAATAACAAACCATTTCAACAACTACAGGATCTGGGTCATGCTTGTAGGGTTCCTCTGGCTGGATGTGTGAGAATTAAATGCTGGACTAAAAAGGCCTGAAGACTGAGTGATTGCGGCTGCTCTCATTTCATAGGTAGTGAAAAAAGCATATCCACTATTTAAAATATAGCTCTTTTCCAGCATTTTATGTTGTTATGTATCATATATAGATTAGGAAAGAAAATTTGGCCTACTAAAAACTACTAAAAACTATACATTTTAAAGCTTTCCCCGTTCCTTCTTGAGGGCTCAGACTAGCACACAATTTATCTTTAAATATTTGTAAAAGTATTTTTAAACTGCTTTTTAGTTCATGTAAATGTTTTGACAGCAAAATGACTGATGTTATGACACTGGAAAAGTAAATACTCAACTTTCTATAATGGAATGGGTTGAGGACCTAACAACCTGACCGACCTGGAGCAATTGTGCCAGGATGCATAGCTGATAGAAACTTACTGAAGAAGATTTGTGGCTATAATGACTGCCAAAAGAGCTTCTACGGACTATTGACTCAGCAGGGGTAAATATTTATGCAACCAACAAGTGCCAGTTCATTTTTGTTCACTTTTCTGCCTTAATAACAGTATTTTGCACCTTCTCAAGTACTGAATACCTTATGTACATCAAGTGGCAAATACCAATTAAATCAATTTCCATTCCAGATTGTAACACATCAAAATGTGGAAAAGGCCAAGAGGGAGTGAATACTTTGGCAAAGCACCAAATGCACATATGCATATATAAATCACCATATGCAAGTTTCATTCAAATCTTTGTCTTCTTTTCTATGATGAATTTCATCAGTTTTGTTTGTTTGGCACTTTATAAGTGGCCACCCTAGGAAGTAAAAGGCCATGGAGATACGAGTAACTTAATTTTGAGTCTTGTTGCTGTACAGCCCAAGTGCCAAGAAGAGAGAAAGAGAAAATTGCATCCAAATGTGGCTAGATGTATACATCTGGCTTACTATGAGACAATGTTAATTGTCTTTAAGTTGTAGGGCTTCAAGTTAGTTGTTCTAATTTGTCCATTGGATTTCAAGGCAACTGACTCTCCCTTGATTGGAATTAATGTCTGCTGGCCCATATTCTTCAGTGTAACAATTATTTACTTCAGTGTATATAAGTATACTTGTATAAATTGACATTAAAATGTCTCAACAGACCATTAAAAAGTTAATGAACTGCACATCCCCTTTCCGGGTCATTACTGACTGGCAAGAAAGACATTCTACTGTAATGATACGCAGATGGTGCTATCCTAGGCAGGTCTACTCAGAAGTAAGCCCTGTGGCTTTCCCAGGCATGTGTACATAGGATTGCAGCTTGAATCTCCGGTCCATATGCTAGTCTGAGAATTCCTGCCTCCCTTTTCACAGGCCATAAAATATTTGGCATTCTGCATGCACAAGCATGCCTTTTAATCCCAGTAGCTTGTTTCTAAACTAGGGGCGTGAGCCTATGCCTCATGCGCTTGATGCATGTAGACTCCAAACTCAGATGCTTATTTATTCATTCATTCATTCACTCACTCACTCACTTATTTATTTATTTATTAGATTTATACCCCACCCTTTTTCTTTTTTAAAGAATTCAAAGTGGCTTACATCATTCTCCTCTAAACCTTATCCCACAACGACAATCCTGTGAGGTAGATTGGGCTTGGAGGTTGTGACTGGCCCAAAGTCACCCAAGCTGGCTCCACGGCTGCACAGGGGCTAGAACTCAGACCTCCAGAGCCCCAGTCCCATGCTCTTAACCACTACGCTATGCTGGCTGATGTGCACCGTACTCCCCAAACTTCATGCAGCAGTGATCAGTGCCACCACTGCCCTCTGCATCCTGATTTTTAACTGGATCACCATTTATCCAGAAGTCCTGGCCTCTTCTCCTCCCCACCCCCTGGCAGGGCCTTTGCGTTGTGAGCCTTAGGGAAGCAGCCAATGAGGTTCGTTCCATGCCAGTTGCAAAGGGGCAGGGTGCAGGCTAGGTTTTGGCATCCCAGTTCCAGGATCGCAGAATCTTGGAAGTGGTGCTCTGAACAATCCAATGGCCTCCTGACAACATCAGGAGGACAAAGGATTGCAACTTTAGGGCAGAAAAAAAAGTCCAGCCCTTGAAAGTTAAAAATCAGCACTTTGAATAGGTCTGGGGGCCAGCGCAGCTGATAAAGAACTGGCATATTATGATCAATCCTAGTTAGTGGTGTTGCTGTCTTGTTTCTCTCCATCTGACGTTTCCAGGCTATTTTCAAGGCTTGTAGGCAGTGGCCCTGCTGTAACACCTTGAGCAATTATAGTCATTTTACAACCAAATATATTTTTCAATCATTTTTAGAGAAAGCTCATCATCTGTTGTGTCCTGGTACATGTAGCCCACTTTACACATGATTCCAAACCGTATGTGTATGCACCACTTCTAATCTTTGTAATTAAAATCCATGTAAGGAAAGGTGGTTTTCAGCCACCAGAGGTGGCATCTTTGTTTCATCTGTTAACACTGCAAGTGATGTTTACATTTCCTCGCATCCTATTTTAACATTGTGTTTCCCTTTCCTCAAACTCTTTCAGTGTGGTCGGGTTTCCTCCGTTCTAGTGGACCACACAGCATTCTGAACTGGGTCCAGAAGCAAACTGGAAACCACGCAGAGTCCAAAGCTCTGGGGTAATATGTTCCTATTGCCCAATCCCATTAGCAATCCCTTTTGGACAAGCTAACATTGCTGGACCTTTTTCAAAGGCAGCTCCACATATAAGGCATTGCAGGAAATTAGACAGGAGGTTACTAGAGCTGGGATAGCTTCACTGGCTTCCCATTGAAGTCCGGGCCCAATTCAAGGTGTTGGTGATAAAGGGCTTTATAGAAGCCCTTAACGGCTTGGGTCCTGGTTACCTGAAGGAGCGCCTACGTCCATATATGCCCGCCCGCCCCTTGAGATCAGTGGGAGAGGCCCTTCTCCGGGAACCCTCCGTGAAAGAAATTAGGAGGGTAGGTACTCGGAGGAGGGCTTTCTCTGCGGTGGCGCCCAATCTATGGAATGCGCTCTCCAGAGAGGTCCGCCTGGCGCCATCGTTATTTGTTTTTTGGTGCCGGCAAAGACCTTTTTATTCAAATGTTATTTTAATTGTTAATATTATTTATTCATTTTATTCTTTGGCCAGGGTGACTTAATTTATATTGTTAATTTATATTATTCTATTGAAGTTTATTTATGGTTGTGAGCTGCCTCAAGGCTTTGGCAAATGGGGCGGCATAGAAGTCTCCTTAATAAATAAATAAATAATAGTGGTTAAGAGCATGGGACTGGGACTCAGGCGATCCGGGTTCTAGTCCTTGCTCCACCATGGAGCCAACTGGGTGACTTTGGGCCAGTCACAGACTCTCAGCCCAACCTACCTCACAGGGTTGTTGTTGTGGGCATAAGATGGAGGAGGAGAATGATGTAAGCTGCCTTGAGCCCTTTGTAGGAAAAAGGCAGGACAGAAATCATAAAATGAATGAATGAATGAATGAATGAATGAATGAATAAATAAATAAATGGGAGTGCAAGCTGTCCTCGACACACTGAGATGTTCTGAGGCAGAAAACCACCCATGGGGAGGACTTCATGCGGTCCCTTACTGTGCCCAAGATAGATTCAGAGCACTCACTGAATCACCCAGATTTGAAGAAAAGGACAAAGAGGGCTGTATGTCACCTGCATAATCATGGCTTTGACCCACATCTCCAGCTAAGTTCCCCAGAGTTGTTTGGTAGATGTGGGGGACAAGACAGCAATGTGAAGAGCCTCAGAGCAAAGCTGACAAGGCACAAAGCAAGAATTCCCCAGTACCGCCTGCTGGAAGTGGCCTTCCAAGTAGAAGCAACATCACTGCACTCCAACTTCCAGCCAGACAGCCTATCCAGAAGGATACAGTGGTCAACAGAGAGAGCCAGCATGGTTAAGACAGCAGGACTGGGACTCAGGAGGACTA
Source organism: Varanus komodoensis (assembly GCF_004798865.1). Lineage (NCBI taxonomy): Eukaryota > Metazoa > Chordata > Lepidosauria > Squamata > Varanidae > Varanus > Varanus komodoensis. Next base: position 128,944 of record NW_025336669.1, on the reverse strand, counting down.
GCCCCACTCAGCCCTGGAGTTCACTGGGTGACTTTGGGCCAGACACAGACTCTCGGCCCAACCTCCCTCACAGGGTTTTGTGAGGATAAGATTGAGGGGGAGAATTGTGTAAACTGCCTTGAGTTCCTTGAAAGGAAAAAAGGTGGCGCATACTGTAGATGTAATAAATAAAATAAATAGAAACAGTATCAAGAGCTATGGAGAACTCCAAGGGTCACAATCCTGCTGTTCTTCTCTAAGAAATGTCATGCACAGGGTGATCAAGGCACCCTGATTCTGTTCCAAACCCAGCTCTGAAGCCAGGTTGACATGGATTCAGACAATAAGTTTCAATCAAGTGTCTGGAGCTGACTGACAACTTCAGTGGGGCATGCCTACTTTTTGGAAGTAGGCATGCCCCAAAATTCCCCAACTTGGCCAACCTAAAATGTTGATACATTCATCAAATGTAGCTCTCTGTCACTCTTTAACCAAATTCAGTTTAATCATATGTCTTGGTCTCTGGTTCCAATATTTTAAATTCTCACAATGCATAATCATGACTTAAGGATACTAGCAAAAATGGATTACTGATGCATGTGAAGGAGGTATGCGAAAGCGAATGAGCTCACAGCAAGCGCCTCGTGTCATCTCCTGCCATCTGTCAAGCAAAGTGCTTTTTCAATGGAGTCAGTTTCCCCATTCAGAATCACCAGGCCTGCATGCAGAGGAGCCCCGAGCCCCTTGGCAGCACTGCATGCACTCTTCCCACTTCCACGCATGTTCACATGCATCATGCTGTGCACACGGTGGGATGCTCTCCCCACGGAGATCCACTGGGCACGGCAATGTCCTCTTTTCCGCACTAGGAGAAGACCACCTTCAATGTTATTTAAGAACACATGAAGGACCATTTATTTGAGCAATCTTTTAGCATATCTAGCATTTGATTGAGATCTCTTTTCACTTAAAAATGTGTATTGAAATTTTATGTTGCATTTTTATCTGCGTTTACGGTCCGTAATTTTGTGAACTGTTGTAAAAAGAGAGCTTTGGCAATTGGGGTGGATAGAAATGAAATAAACAAACAAATGATGTGGTCTGGAAGATCTCAAACTGTGCCGCATGGATTTTAGTCCGTGCATTTGTGGAGAAAAATTTGGAAACATGTGCTCTTCTCTGCAAAAGTCTTCCTATGCACCAAGCACCTGTTCTCCAGGAGGGCAGGTGCTGAAGACATGGAGTGGGGGAGAAACCGTCTCCCCTTCTTCTGCCCCGTGGCTTAACAGCCCCAGACTACTGCTGTGAGTAAATGAGGTGGGAGTGGCATTAGCATGAGGGGCCAGAAGAGGCACTGGAGCCAGAAGAGAAGCCACAACCATAGATAAGCCACATATCACAAGCCTCCTGGAGTTTGTGCTGCTGAGCTCGATAGTATCTCCAGAGATATCATAGCTTCCAGCCACACCAGCTAGGAAAACAAGTTTGAAGGGAACCAGGGAGATAGGCTTGTGAACTGAACGAAGGCAGACTTGGCAAGGGAGGGAGAGGTAGGGCCCAATTGTGGAATTTGGATTGGCTCACATGCAAAGCAAGCGGTTTCCTAATTTTAGGAAGAAGAACGGCTTGTTTCTGAGCAAGCTTAACACAAGACAAGGGATGGGAGCTCGTCTCTCTCTCCAATTATCACCTGTTAATGTCTGCATGCCACATTGCTCTTGAGCCCTGTGAAGTCTTTGGCAGCCCTAAGGATTCTCTAAATCATTTATCCATTGCAGAATCATAAGCAACATCAAGATGATTTCCATAAGGATTAATATTTATGGGAATGTTTCCCAAAGGGAGGTAAGAGACATCCCATTGCTTGCAATGGGATGCAATTGGAATGGGAGAGAAATAGAAAACAAAGCACTGGAAAAGTAGAAGTATATTACAAGGAAAGGAATCAGATGGTCCCTCAGAAACCCTTAACTTTTGGAGACCTCAGTAACTCTGAATATATGTTTAACCTTGGGTCATCTATGCATACTTAAATGATGGAGAAACATAATCTACCTCTGTCAGTATTTGCTTCTGTGAAACCTGCAGCATCTGGGGTAACAAAAGACACTTATCTTACTTTATTTTACATCTAGGAAATTTAATCCTTTAAAAAGCATATTTTGGCTAGCTATAATCCTTAACAATCTTCTAATGATTTACACAGCTGGTCATTTCCAAAAGAACCAGCGCACTTGATAGCGTTGGTGTTAATAACTGCGAGATAAACATTTTCTTCACTTCTTTCAGCCTCTTTGTGCTTTCTTGGTTTGCTTGTTTTTCAAACAATGAGGCAACTCTGGGATGTTAAACTTAGGGCTGCCAACTTTCAATCTGGCAAATTGTGAAGAGTCCAGTCATGCAGAGTCAGTGGGACAAGGAGGAGACAGAAGAAGGTTGATCTGTGTCCTCATTGGGTAATGATGGGTTTGAATAATTACTGCAGACTTGGGAAAACCTTGCCAGGCAGGCATTGCCCTGTATAGTAACCCAGTTTTCCGTCGGCTCACCTGCAATGGAAGCAAACTTCCCTGCCCCTTCCTTCCCACATCTGCAGTAAGAAATGGGGCAGAGGAGGGGAATAACCAATAATCTTTCAGAGGGACCGTCTACCAGAGTCATTCCTTCCCTCATGGAAGATCCTTTTGTCTTGCAAATGGTAGATTCTGGATCAAACCCTTTCATTTTAGAATATGAAAAAATACAGTATTGTGAATTCTGTAAAGCAATTTTAGCTGCCAGTGCCTCCAGCTTAGTATTACTAACTGACCAGGAACTTGTGCCTTTAGCAACGGTTTCATCTATGCAAACTGAGTGACATTTTGCGCGCCATGAAGATTCATGTTGAGATCTTTCATGCATTAAAGCAATGGAGCAAGGTATTTTCCCCCATATGGCTTCATCCCACTGTTATATTTTGTAAGGGTTGTTACCCAGGCTTCCAATCCAATAAGGAAATTCTCATCAGGACCGCTCTAGGTGGAAACCAGTTAAACTAGCTTTCCCCAACCTGATGCCCCCAGGTTGTTTTGGACTTCAGTTCCATCTGTCGCAGACAGCACAGTTAATGGTCAGGAATTTTGGGATCATTCTCAAACATCTGGAGGACACCAGGCTGAGGGAGGCCAAGTTAAACTCTCCTTCCCTGGCTCATTTAGTCATAATGCTGGTCGCTGTCACTGTGATTTCCTTTTTTAAAAATAAGAATGTATTTATCAGTCGCATTCACACTATTAAGAGTGCATCTAGTTTGGTCCTCACTCAGGTGCTAAAACTGTCTGGACTGTACTACTTCGATTACGGTGGGGCAGGGTGCATGCGCATCACAGAACGCTCCTCCAAGCGCGCATGGTACATTCTCAATCTATGCACATAGCATCTTAGGGAGAAGAGCTCACCTTCTCTCTGACATAGTAGTCTTCAATGTGTGTGTGTGTGTGTGTGTTGGGGTGTGGTTAAGAAAGTGCTTCGCGGCAGGATGCATTCTACAATGGTATTGCCCAGGAGCAGGTTTACCACCTCAGTGAGAACGAGGCCAAAGACAGAATTTCACAGACAATGAAAACAGAACACTTGGAAACAACTGATTTATATAGCACATGAAGAGAGACACATCAAACTATAAAGGTCTGGAAAGACCATTTGGAAAGCAGGCAAGGTTCTGCTCAAAAACCAACTAACCCTAAAAATGACCTTCTCCACCCACCCTTTAAAACTCCAACTCATTCGTAGCTAGGAAAACCACCAACCACTTAACTCTTGTCAGATTTATGTAGACTTGGATTTTTCTACACAGGCACACACACACGACATATATATATAGTTAAAAAACCTGTATATAATGCTTGAAAGATTGTAAAACTTAATAGCAAACAGATTACGTACTTAGCAATAGACTAAGCACAATTAGGCTTCACATTCCACCCACTCCTATAAATAACTTTTCGTTTCCTCTCCATGTCTGCAAATTTCATTAGCATGGTGGAAAGATATGGAAAAATTAAAAAAAAATCCTGCTCTCTTTCTGCACAAATCCAATCACTCAATCAAGGATTTTGTTCAGTCCAGGGAAGGAAAGTTAAAATAACTCCTCCCTACCCACTGCCCCAACCATGTGTTCCTAGTCATAAGGGAAAATGTTCTACAGATGGTGTAGAAATTCACCTGTTAAAAAGCAAAACTGCGAGTTCATGCTGTATTGACTACTTTTTGCAAGGGAGACAGAAATCACCACCTTCCCTCTGTACGTGAAGACTTGTCTTCTTCTATATCTTTGTCCTTTTCCTCTAGCCGCTTTAAAAAGAGGAAAACACATCCAGCTACTCATCTTTGCAAGTGCTTCCCCCTTCACTGCTGGGATTAGGTGCTGTTCAGCGGCAATATTTCCTTATTGTAAGAGAATGCCTAAATTAGTACTGTGCTGTATGCGAATTGGATGCTTTTAGAAAAGTCCAAGCCATCTCTGCTGGACTGTCTCCCTTTGCAAATTGGACCATACGGCACGCAAGGCAGGGGCATCCACCAGCCTCCCTGGCAGGTGACTCTCCGGCAGCAGCGGTGGTGGAGGCAGCACTGGACAAGGCTGTACCACAGAGGCTGTGCCTAGTTGACTGCATGGGTCCTCCTGCCACTACCGCCCCAGGTCTGGACCCACAGCTTAGTTGGGGCTGGCGAGTGGATTCTTTGGGCTCATGGTTTACAGGATATCCGTCTCTGCTCTGGCCTGCCTCATGCATTCTGCTCTTCTTTGCCCTCCTGGTTCCTCTTGTAGCCTATACTTCTTTTCATGGCGTGCCACCCGCCACCACTACCACCGCTTGGACCTGTACTGGGAGAGGGCGCATTTTTCCAAAGGCTTGCAGCCCAGTCAGGAGTGCTACAAAACCAGGCGCTTCCTCATTCTCAGTGGAGGAGGAGGGTGTTTCCTTGCCCTTTCTCATGCCCTTCTCTGGATGCTGTCAAAAAATCACGAATGCAGGTACGCCGGGGGTGTGCAATCAGAAGAAGGTTTACCATTTATTCCGACATGCAGGAAATACATGCGGCATGTAGGCAGCCCCTGAAGGGACTGCCAAGATGGGGTCCCTATGGGATGCTTTCATAACCTACCAGCCACATATGCACTTTAGAGCATGGAGAATCACGTGGACAGTTTGCTAGAAGCAAATGAGAGTAAAACAAAGAGGCTGAATGGATTAAGACAAAGGACAGAAAAAGGAAGAAGTCTCAGGACAGGGATCCAATAGCATATCTAAGGTGTAGGTGGGGGACAGGACTTGCAACATAGATTACTGATCAGGAAAGGATCCCACCTTAGGCCTATAGCTGTTCTTCAGCAGCCAATTCTTGCCAGACCTGCCACTCATTTTGTCCTGCCCATGTCCTGCCTTCTTCTTACTTCTTGGCCCGGCTCATGATGTTGCCAAAGTTCCTTAAGACCTGTGCTAACGCCACCCAAGGCCGTCCAGGGAGCATCCGGCTGTCTACCCCAATGGGCAGCCTCAACCCAGTGGAACTGAGCCTTGTTCCTGCTGTGATCTGCCCACCATGACCTGCAGTGCCCACACCCAGCCATGAAAGATAAAGAGCAAGAGAGTTTGCAATGCAGCACATGGAGCTCCCACTCCCCTTTGTGGTGCATTTCCCCAGCTAGGAAGGAGGGGGCTTAATGCGGCTAGGCCACTGCTCTTTGGGCTGACCCTGAAGCTTGCCGCATGTTACTGCTCCTTGTCACCTCAGAGGAGGCCACGAATGTCTGTCCCCAAGGCTCTGTTTGCCCACTGATCAGAAGGTAGCAAGGGAACCTGCACTGGGCCCTGCCTTGCATCAGCCAATTTACAGTCTCTCTCTGTCTCTGCATGAGACCAGCCTTGTTGCACCTCCCCCTGGGAGCATGTGCAACACAAGCCATTGGCTGGAGCAACCTTGGGGGCTAAGCAGCCTTTCATCTGGACATCATCTGCTGTTTTTAGATAGGGAGGATTTGCAAGAATCCCATTTGCTTCAGTGGAATCAGAGGGAAATCAATGAATGTTGATATCATTTGGCCTGCACAATAGCTAGGTTGTATATCGATAGCATGAGCACCCCATCAAAACAATCCATTCCTTTGGTGTGTTCACTGTAGCTGAAACATATAACCAGCACTTGCCATTTGTAGAAGAAAAATGGCACAGGGGAACTTCAGAGTGGAGAAATAGCACATGGGGCTACTTTAAGTTCTTGTTCCTCCCCCACTGCATCCAGATGTACAAGTTGTGTGTCTTTAAAAGTCTTGTATAGAAATTCTTCACAGTGAGGACTAAGCAGGGGTCCAAAGCACATGAACCTGCCCATCTGCATCCAACTGAGCATGCAGAAATTCCCCTTGTTTCTCTGATTTGTACCTGTCTTTCTACCAAAGAACAGTATTCACAGCAAGCCTTGCAGATATCTTACCCTTAGAGTGCAACTGTCAGTGATGGGGCCAGGAATGACCCCACCCCTGTTTTAAGCCCTGCATGTGGAAGAGAATTTCTGAATAGGGCATTAAAAAGACATCCATGTGCGATGCTGTGCTATGTGTAAAGAACAGGAGTTTGTGATTTTCAAGTTGCACATACAGTATTTATCTTTGCATAGAGATGTAATTTCTAGTCAACATTCCCACCTTAATGTTTGTAATTATATAGGACAGGTAAGGACCGCCTCTAAGGTTATTCTAAAACTCCCCTCAGTGATACCAAGGAAAGGAATAGCATGAAAAGGGGAGCTTTCATATTTGCACCCTCATTCTTAGAGCTGCTGAGCAAATCCCAGACTTAAATAAAAGGCAACCATTACGATGGGGAACTACAAAGTTATGGCAGGAACAGTGCCTCCCTGCTACAGCGACAAAGGCCAAGTGTAACAGTAATTTCCTTTCTTTAAAATCCTAGTTTCAAATTTCCACTTTGAAAGGATGGGAGCGAGTTGCAAGATGTCACTCAGCACTCAGCAAGAGGGCTCTCCCCTTTTCCAGATGCCAGTGCACAGAGGCAGCCCCTATCACAGCCACAGGGATCATGTTGCATGTTTCCCTGAGCAGTTCCATTCTTGGAGTACCTGAGAATTTAAGAGAAGCCCGAAGACTAGGAAAGTTCTGCTTAATGTCTTTCACCACTTCATTTCCAAAGATTTCTTTCCAGGGAGCATGTTGAGCACAGTGCCTCTGCTGTGCCTCTCTTTGTTCCTTTAACAATGGCCCTCTTCCCTCTAATGCCTCAGCCTTGTATTACCTCCACTCATGCTCGGATCACATTACGTTACATATAGAAAGGACCATTCCCCGCCACTTTAATTCCAGGGTTCCCAAATCACAGGGTCCCCACTCACCCACAATCCCAGTTCAGAGGCCGCCAAGTCAAAGTTTGCTGCACATCTCTTCCCGCGACCCAGAAGGACTGGGGCCCAAACAGGTGGGGGCAGGGATACTGGGGGTGAGGCCTGTGGTTGTGGTTCGTCTCAGCACTCTTTGAGCCTCCCCTTGATGCCTGAGAAGCACTAGTGAATATTGGGGAATGTTAAGGCGGAAGCTCATCAGTTACGAGCTCTCATAACTCTCATTGGTCCTCTGAGAAAGAGACAGCAACTGTTCCATTCTGACAGCATATTCTGTAATGATTGCCACTTTCTCATGCCTGAGCTGAGAACGATGGGCAATGGCTGATGAAACTGGCTGTCTGAAGTGCCCTGTGTAAGAAAAGAACTCTCCAAACACACTGCTGTTTCCTACCTTTGGTATTTGTATTTCTGATTGATGGCATGCATCTTTCAGCTTTGTTGTCAGTTTTTTTATTTTGCTTCCCCCATGCAAAAAACTCACCTTTTCAATGAAGTCTCTGGGTAAATCTCCTAGCACCATGCTCTAACCATAACCAAGCCTAACGGTAATTAACGTAATTGCATATCCTTCCTCTGGTTGCTCTTGGCTTTTCTTTTCTTCTGTTGCCTCCCTTTGTCCCCTAACTCTGTTGTTCCTCCCTTTTAGACTGAAAGCCCCTTGGGGCAGGGACCAGTCCTCTCACTCTTCGTAACCCTCCCTGTACGTATTTGGATGGTGTAGTGGTGCTGGTTGTTACAAAGGAGGCAGCTGCAGGAACAGTTAACAGACGTGTCGTTCCATTTCATCATTCGATCAAGAAAAGCACATGTGATTACATCCTAAAGTTTTCATTCATTCACATTTCCTTGGACAGGTATCTCTGTGTGTACTTTAATGTTAATTCCTTAGGTGTATTTTTTAAAAGGCTAATTCATAGAGTACACATCTTGCCAAAGTGTCTCTGTTATTTCTGAGTTAAGGCTGGAAAACACAACCCTTTAGATAAATTGCAAAACATTATTTACTCGTATTTTTCTGTTCGTGCATAATGTTTTTGCCTTGAGCATTATTAGCTGTGCTAAAGGAAAGAAAGCTTATTTGAGTTTAATGAGGTCTCCCTTCTTTCATTTGACTATTAATTAAAGGCACTCAATTAAGCTCAAGTAGTTTAATGGCTAGCAAGGAAATCAAATATGTCCCAGAGTTACTTTCCCTTTCTCTCTTTGCAGATAATTTGAATTTGCCCTCATTTAACAAAGGGAGCACAACCTGAGAACAGAGGACAACAATGTACAATGAAGGAAGGTAACATTCATTGTAAATGCTTTGGCACTGAGATGTTGTGGTAGAGGCACCATCAAAACCTCCAATGAAATCAGGTCTTTCCACCAGTTCTTCTTCGGTTCTTGCCCTGATGCAGCAGCTGTGGGGAGAGAAGTCCATGCACCCGAAATTTAACAGCTGGATTTATTTATATATTCATTCATTCATTCATTCATTCATTCATTCATTTTTCAGTTTATATCCTGCCTTTTTCCTTTCAAAGGGCTCAAGGCAGCTTACATCATTCTCTTCCTCCATCTTAGCCCCACAACAACAACCCTGTGAGGTAGGTTGGGCTGAGAGTCTGTGACTGGCCCAAAGTCACCCAGTTGGCTCCATGGCTGAGCGGGAACTAGAACCCAGATCATCTGAGTCCCAGTCCCAGGCTCTTAGCTACTACACCACACTAGCTCTCAGTGTTGATTTCTACAGATCAACTGTTTGGGGTTCTGCTCGACAAACACACACACACACTTTTATTGGGCTTAGCTACATTATGGCTCCATCCGTAACTTATGGCTATACTTACCAGAAAAGTAGAATTGTAAATGTCTGACCAAAACTCAGCAAGTCTTTTACGTCTTCCATGGCTGAAAAACAGCTGAGTATAACATACTTACAAAGAATGAATGGGGTGTTTTGTAAAAGGATAATGCATAGTGCTGTGCTTGTGCTCTGTCTAGGGATGGGATTTCTTCCACATTTTCATTTTTTTAATCTCAAGTTCTTTCTCTCCAATATATGAAGAACTCATTTGTTGGAATTTTGGAATATTCTTACCAAAAGCAAACTGAAACAATTTTCCCCATTTGTCGCATCCAAATTCAGCAGACTACAGCTGCGCCCAGCATAGACAGCAACCTGAAATGTAACTGCCTGTTAAATAGATATTAAAGAGGACAAATTCATCAGAAAGAAGAAGTTGGAACTCTAAAGGTGGGATATAAATGGAATATAACAGTAGTAGTGGCAGCGGCAGCAACAACAATTCAGTGGGACAAACCTGATTGAACGCACAGGACTCAGAGCAGAATTTTGCAAGCAAAGTATTCACAGCCCTGATCCTATCTGGCCAAATTTTCCAGTGTTGGTTCCTCCCAGATTTGGATTTTTCCCCATCTCTTTTTACCCTAAATGTAGAGAAGATTTGCAAGCATAGCTAAATTCTTACCAAACCAAATTAAAACAAAATTTTTACTCATCTCTATGTCTGTCATTTCCATTCTGAAAGGAGAAAATGCTGTGAATGTGGTAGGGGGAAATAAGCAATGTTAGGCATTAGTAATTCCATATTTAATCAGCACTTTTTTTTTCTTTTACAACATTCCTATGATTACCCTTGATGGTAAGAAGTCCCTAGAAGCTGTCCTCATTTTGTCATACTGACATGGAAAACAGCTGGACTTTTCATAATTTGTCAGGTTAAAAGATGGCAATAGGGAAAGCAAATGCAAAATCATTAAAAATCCCACTTGTAGAGATCCACCAAATTGAATTCGAGTGTCAATGATTTCATAAGGTTATAAATTCAAGCTATTCCTGCAACTTGCCCCTCTCCAAAGTATGACAGGGTTGGATGAACACATGTGATTTTTCCAAATTGAACCTCTAAGCAGTAATTCTGGACTTCAAACATAACAATGAAAATGATTAATTCTAGGGTTAAAATTGCCTTAAAGATGCACATTACTTGAAAGTGTGCTCATCCAGTTAAAGGCATGAATTGGCTCTGGTGCAAAGCTGGTGATTTTAAAAACCACAGCAAAAAAGTGCTTCCAGTTCAGATGGAAGAAAAGCTATCAAAGTCCACTTCTTGATCTAAAGAATGAAGCCCTGGTGACGGAAAGAACCCCCCCCCCCCACTTTACAAAGGCAAGCTTTCCATAAAATAAGGTATACAAAGTGAGTTCATATTTTCCTCGTATTCCTTACCTGTAGATGTTCCCCCAGTATCTGGGATGCCGTTCATTGATGCTGCAGTCTACGGCCCCTTGGAGGACATCCCAGGTATGGTGGAATTCCTCATCCATGTGCAGGGAAAGAGAGATGTCTACCCATTCAGCATGAATTTCCTCCTGCCAGCTACTATTGAAAACCGAGAAACCAGTTCTTCAACATGGGAACTCCCACTGAAGGAGGAAGATGGGTGGATGAAGGCACGCCATGCACGTGACTGGAGAAGCCGCAAGGGATGCCCCCAGTCAGCTGCAGACCTTTGCCAAGTGCTGGAGCAAGTGTTGATTAGGGCTGGATAGTTATTTCAGGTCAACCAGTTCGTATCAATATAGTCTGCTGTCCAAGTCCATACATTCCCAAGCCTGCAATGCAGTTCACAGACCCCCAAACTGTGTTCAACATGATGTATGCATTTGAAAAAAATGCATGTTTATTTTGAAAAATGCATAGAAATATGCCTTACTCAGTGAGAGAAAAATGTGTATATTTAAAAGATGCTTCTGTGTGGGAAGATAAAATTGCACACAGATTTTCATGGCAAAAAAAAAAAAAAAACCAAAAACAAGGCACAAAGCTCCCAAACAGATAAGGAGTTGGAATAAGCTTTGAGATGGAATTCAGACCCCTTTGGTAAATTCAGGTTCTGCTAATTCACACTTCCCTAGCATAGGTTCAGACTTTCCCAGTGAAACACAGGGGAGGGAAAGAGTAATAAGCAAACAAAAATGGTCCAAGGGAGAATTGAAAAAGCAGTGCTCTTCTCTCACTTCTGTCTTGACAGCATGACCCTGGCAGGACTCTGACTTCTTTCAGGCTTCCAATATCTGAGATCTCCCCATGTTCCAGACAACAGGTAGGATCGCTCTCTCAGTGACTAGTGGCAGGTTTTGGCGGCAGTCCTACATCCACTTCACAGAGAGGAAGACCCTCTGAAGTCGAGGGGACTTGCTTCTGCATGTGCACGCTGAGGCTTGTACTGTTTGCTGTCTCAGCACAAGAATGAAACAAGCCAGGCGCTTCACCAAATGGCATGCCAGAAATGCAAATGGTGTGGAGAAATGAATGAAGCACATCCTATCGCCTTCTTGCCTATTCTGCTCCAGTTTTGTATTGTGAAGCACGATACTTTGGGACCTTCAAAGACGTTTTCTGACATGAAGAAGGTTGGAGAACCCAGCCTTAAGGTCCATTTGTCTGGTTCTTAATATGGGACTGGGACTTGAAAATGTGTGCAGCAGGGCAGGATCAAGCCTTCACACATTCCATCACAGAGATGACCAGTAACCAAAAGTTCTCCTTAGAACGATCTCTTTCAGGCCACAAGGACCATTGCACTGTTTACCAATGTCAACAGAAGGGCCGGTAAGTAGCAACGTGATGCGGCAGAGTCTTTAGCTAGGACATGGAAATTTGGAAGCTCACTGCTGTAATCTGTGGTTATGACTTCCAGCTCTAACAGCAATGCCGGGAATCAAACCAGAGCCTCCAGAGAGCAAAAGAGCCCGTATTGTAACCTGATAATACCTTAACAGCTAGCCATCTTTGCTCCATGCTAAATTAAGGGCCTCATTTGCTTTGAAGCGGCTTGCTTGTGTTTTTATTTAATCCTACATAAGGATGAGGCTGAAAGAAAAGGAAAAGGATCCTAGTTTTCCCCACCTCACCCTTGCGGGTTTTGGAGAATGCAAATAAAATCCCATATTCTCATATTATCTGATTTTGGATCAGTAAAACACTATTTCTGGTTTCCAAATAGCAAGTCACAGCATGTGGAATAATGCTACGAAATGATAAAAGGATCTCTGATTGAGGCCATGAGACATGAACTGCAATACACCTCTTTGTGCCATGTCAGCCAAAGTGCCTCGGCTTCTGAGGTTTCTCCCCCTCACATCTCTTTATTCATGAGAAATGCATCCCGCGCAGTGGTTTTGATTTATCTCAATGGTAATATCAGGGTTTAGTTTGGTTGTGGTCACCTGGGCATCATTCCTAGCCTCTTTGTGTATTTGTTACATCAGAACTGGCACCCATTATGCCTCTGAAGCATTTGTTAGCTGAGCGTTTTTAAATATGCGTGGAGCAAGGTTTCCATCTTCTGTGCCATTCGCAGGCAAGGTTCCAGGCTGTTGAAATTATTACTAGTCTGGTCACCTGAGCCAGGCACCTTCTGCCGAAATCAGTGCAGAGGTTTATATTATACCTGAGGTGGTGTGACATGGTGTCCTGCAACAGCAGGCGGTTGGACTCAATGGCCTTCATGGCCCCTTCCAACTCTACTACTCTGTGATTCTACCTGTTCATTTCCCCCTTGAACGAATTTTTGAGAGTAACCAGTGGATCCCACCCTCTGTTTTGAAGAAGCATGGTGTGAAGACATCCGGCCAAGATGCACTATTGCCCAGGCCACATGGCCTTGGGTCCACTTCTTGATAACAGATCTCCCACCTGACCATGTAGACTTGTAGACTTGATTCCTGTATTGCAGGTAGGGGTCCTAGGATGGTTCCTACATGCAGCAAACTGAAGAGCAAAGCTCAGAAAAACAGTAGCAGGGAACAACTTTAGACAATGTGGCATTTTAGTAAATAAATTAGAATGATGTTCCCCAGCCCTGGCATGCCATAGGCAGCTGCTCACAGATTTTCTGGCCTGCTCAAGCACTGGTTACGCTGGGAATGCTTGCATTAGTTTTTCTCCTGAAAACTGCTGTCTATACATTTTGCATAATTGTGTGATCTTTCTCCAGCCCCTAACCCAGCACCTTTCCTGCTCCTGTGTCTGCAAATGCCAAGTCCAGGCAATCGCCACTTCAAAGTGAGAAACCAGTCCAGTGCAGGGGTCAGGCCATCGAGTTTATTATGCCGAGCATCCAGGTCAGGCAGGGGTGTCCAAGAGAGTGGTCTGGGGGGCAGCCAAAGGTCAAGGAATCTGTTTAGCCAGAAAAGGCAAGCACTAGAAAGAAACAGTGTTGCTTGAAACAAAGAGCAGGCTCCTGCTGAGCTAATTTATAGCTGGCTGTAAATCAACACAGCTGGCTAATTAGGTCAGCATTTCGCTTTTAAGGAAGGTCCTGCATTCTGCCTCCTGTTTGGACTTCTGCTGCCTTTATATGATCCCCTTCCTTTCCGCAGAGCGAATTCCCTCTGGCTCTGCCTCCTGGCCTTGGGGAAGTCCAGGGCGGGCCCAGGCTGCCCTTCTAATAAACAGCTGTGGAGTGAGGGCCTGGGAGATGTGGCAGAACGTCCTTTTCCAACCAGTGTTCTCGGTTCTTGGGCAAGCTGCTTGCCCTTGGTGCCACAACCTCAATCCCCGTAGAAACACATGACTTAGGCTGCTGTTAAGAAACATGCCCATGGGGATTGTGCTGTGATTGCTCAAACTGGCATCTGTCAGATGCCATGTGTGCCTTGATAACTCTGACTTTCTATTGCAAGCTATATCACCTTTATGGTGTAGATGTGGCCCTTTCAGCTCAGGGTTTCTCCAACCTTATTCTTGTAAGTTTCTGCTTAAAGTCAAGAGAATGTTTTGGCCTTTCCAGCTTCCCAGTTGCCTATGAGCCTTACTGATGCACAAAGATTCCCATGTATGACCTTATTTACTTTATTTTTTAAATGTCTTTTGCTTCCTCTTGAAAGCTGGTAAAAGTTTTCTAAGTATGAAAAATGAATGTATGGACAATTAAAAAGCAACTGCTAGCAAAACTCCTACGAAGGGAGTGTTTAGCAGAAACTTCTCCTGTATCTATTGGACACTGCGACATCTCTAAGTCAGTTTGTGTAAGCCATTTAATTGCTGAAGGTGTAACCCAGCCAGTGTTTCTTTTAACCATAAGATTTGGCAATGCATAATAATTGCCTCTTTGGTGGAGGATAGGCATTCCCATACATATAATGTATGGGAATTCTCACACGCATATAATTTGGGTGTAACCAATGTTATATTATACCCATATAATATGATAAACTTTGCATCTGAATACTTGCTAATATTTATTTATGTATATGTCCTCTTCAATTCTGCTTCCTGCAGCTTAAGGAATGGTTAAAACAAATAGATGCTCCATGCCCTTTTGATAGTTAAAAGACTGATACTGCAGTATTGGAAAGCAAAACATTTATTTCCTATAATATAATGTATGGAAGGCCAAACAATGCTTTCAGAATTTGAATGGGTGTTATATAAACACTACTTGTGAATGGAATATATGTATGTACTACATATGAGAGAATATTTCATCTGCCTTTGTTGAAATGTGTGTTTAACTTAGAAAGCTATATTTATTTCATTGCCATGTATTAGCATTTGTATAATATCTATGTAGTTAACTATTTGTTCGTTTCCTTTCAATGCTTCTGTTTTGTGTTGTTGAATTTTTTTAAGCATGACTCATGATGGAGCAGACTTTGTCAGCTCAAGATACTAATGAATCCCAGCCTTGTCTACTAGCAGACAGGGGTCACCTGCAATGAAATCTAGGAATTATTTGAAACTTTAAAGGTTTTCCCAGAAGAAACCCCCCACCCTCAGATATAAAATAGGTGGGGTTGTAGGCCAGGAGCAGGGGAAGGGAAAGAATGCTGTTTAAACCATACTAAAGGCCTTACAGTTCCTTATTTGTTTGTTTGTTTGTTTAAAAGCTTTTCTATCCCGTCCCCTACGGAACGTCTTGGGACAGCTTACAATTTGTCGATTTGTTTAACTGATACCTGATTCTTCCTCCAAAGTGTTCACAGAAGCTTATATCTTTCCCAGGCATTCACCCCTGCAAGCAGCTGCTGGAGCTAAACCTCCTTAATGTCAGGAGCAGACCTGCATTGCAGCCGTGTCTCATGCCCCATCTGTTCTCTAGGCTGCACGGTGGCCTGTGCTTGTGTAATAGTCTTGGAGTGCCGATCCTTTGCTGGTTTGCTTGCTTGCATGTTCCTATTCCACCCTTCCTTGCCAGGAGCGCAGGGCCTCCTCTCCTACCCCTCCTCATGATAAACTTGCAACATGGTGCAGTCCTTAATGGGATGGCTCCACCAGTCATGTTCTCCTTTAAGCAGCTTGCCTGTCTCTCTTGGGTGGATTGCTGTGTAAGGGCTGATGCATATCCAGCACTCCATCCATGGTATGGATGTCATTTTTCAGTCCACATAAAAATTTCATCAGAATAATAAAAAGTAACTCTTGTTAACATGCGGTTGGGCTGGGCTTCAAAAGCAGCCATGCTGATTTACACTAGTGGCTGCGCAGCTCCTTCAGTCTTAGAGACACTCACGATTCCACAATCACGTCCTCTTGAACACAGACCCTTTAGTTCAATGGAGTGATGGCCGTGAATTGGCATCTTGAGTACTCCAACCCACAAAACACTTGCAGCTGCAAGAGCCCCTTCCGTCTTTTAGTCATGATCCAGCAAGCCATTCCTGGGCAATTCATTAAGTTCTAGGCTCCAGCCTTGGCAGATGATGAAAAACCTGCCAGATCAACATTGCACAATGTAGAACAATGTAGACTTCCTTAGACTCGGTGTCTGAGCAATAAAGCAACCACAAGACCAGCTTTGCCTTACCACACATTGTGAGACAAATTCACCAGTACGAGAACAATTACAGAAACATATGTCATCCTCCTCCTGAATCAATATTAATGACCCTTAAAAGCCTAAACTCCAAATAGTGGGCTCCTCTGTTACTGGAGCAAAAACAAAATTTGGCAACAATTTAACAATTCAGCCAAATTCAGCAAATTTAGCTAAGTTTAACCTGCCTAGCTCAATATCATGCGCTTTATTGCTGTTTTCACTAGAATGGTTCGGTCATGAGTATCAATAACTGGAAATTATGCTATAGGCAGAGAGCAAAACTGCATGTGCAAATGTTGGCAAGCAGATTCAAGCGAGAGGCATTTTCTAAGACTCTTTCCCCAAAATCCATTGTTTCTGCATGCAAGTTGAAGAGTTTCCTAAGAGCGTGCGTATTGCCCTGCAGAATCAGTGCAAAGGCTGATCTTGTCCAGCATTCTGCTCAGCCAGCTGCCTGTGGCCTGGCCAGCAGAGAGGGCTGAGCAAAGAGACGGACAGCCTAGGATGCTGCCAGCCACCATCTGCCCTCCCAGTGTAGCACATGCTGCTGTTGCTGCAACTGTTTCCGCTGGCCTGGGCACATAGCCCATGTGGGAGGAGCAAAATCCAAGTGCGTGTGACCGAGAGGGGTGGGGAGATCACATGTGTGTGAGCAGACTCCTGGTTGTTGGACTTTTCCCTGATTTCCATCTCTTTATATGCTTTCTACTAAGTCCCAGGCAGCTTATAGTAACATATGTCAAAGCAGGAACATGAATTGCA
Source organism: Varanus komodoensis (assembly GCF_004798865.1). Taxonomy (NCBI): domain Eukaryota; kingdom Metazoa; phylum Chordata; class Lepidosauria; order Squamata; family Varanidae; genus Varanus; species Varanus komodoensis. Next base: position 111,971 of record NW_025336669.1, on the reverse strand, counting down.
TCAAACTTCATAAGGGAGATTTAAATATAAAAAAAAAAAACCAGTGAGAAAAGGAGGTTGCATGTTTCACCTGAACTTTCATGATGTTTGTGTGCATGTGGTGCTTTAAGATAACAAATCTGATAAAATAAAGGTGTTCCGCTTTGTATATCTGGTTTCTACTTCTTGATTCATGCCTTTATGTACCACTGCATTTGCGATGCTCAGTCCATACCAGTTTAAAATGGGGGTTCAGATATCACAAGCAATTAAGGACAGGGTGACTGGGGGTCTTAATAGTGCAGAAAACTAATTCCTTCCTCTATTTCCTTTGTTCTTTCCCTCCCAGCTCCCAGCCTGCTATGTTTCTCCCCATTCCTAATGGAATTGCATTTCTAGCTGTCCTGGTTCTTCTTTCATTCACTAAAGCTGGAATTTATTTAGAACTGAGCCTCTGAAAAATAATAAAAATTATTTCTGGATCATTGTTTGGATTCACCATTTTGTTTTCTAGCACTGGCACCAGCCTGCATTGGCCTCACTTCCAATCACCAAGGTCATCCCGTGCTGCAGAAATTAGGTGTGATCAATAATGCCATTGTTTCAATTTCAAAATTAAATTTAAACTGCACAATCTTGAAAAGTTAAATTCAATTTCTTCTGCATCCTACATATGAACATTCAAAAAGGGTTTGTGTGTGTTGCTTCATGCTACTGCACATATCGAGACCCTCCGAGCCTCTTCTCTGGATTTTAATGAAAACCTTTATCTTCTTCCATGTTCTGGTATGAATGGAAGGCCTACAGTGAGAGAGTGTTCAGACCACCATCGCCCTGTTTCTGCTCTCCAGTGGCAAGGTGCTGCCGGCATGATTGACAGAGGCTGGGCACACATTGGAGTACATCTCGCAGCCTTGTTATCTTTTAAACCAAGCTGCTTAAATGTAGGGTTTTCTTCCTTCCTGGCTCCATCCTTGATAAGTAGCTGAGCTTCAGGGTCAGCTCTCTGCAAAAAGGAAGAAAGAAACATTTGGCTGGATCAGAGCAAAGGGGGTCCTTTTGGAGTCCATTTTTCAGATAAAACGTTCACTTATCTCTCTTACCCCACTTGTCCTCTCAAAGGTAGCTGGTGCCAAGCTGGAACCCTTTTGCTCATTTACCTTAACAGATGATTCACGGACACAGTCAAGGGCTGAGGCACACCCATGTCTTTGAGTACCTTCCATGGCTTCTCATGATCTATGTACTCAAAGATTTTGTCTGTAAAGCATAGACTGGTCTTCTGAAATTATTTAGTGCACTCCAGCACCCAAACTACATTTGTGATCCAATCGCAAGTGCCTCTTCCCTTTTAAAATCCAGCTTGAACATCATTTGACTGGTTCCCTGAGTTATGCATTTTCCATAAACCAATGGTTGGCTTCGCAAATTTATATGAGATGTTCTCCTGCTTTGTTTCTTACTGTTAGACCAAATTCTCCCACAATAATGAATTCTACTTTGTTTCCTATTTTTTGTGTCCCAGTGACCTATGATTATTAGCATGACTTGTATTGGTATACTATCAGTTTTCTCTTAGATGTTTGTATAAAAGTTTTAAATTTCTTCTTCAACATCTTTAGTGGGAACATAGACTTGAAAGACCTGAAAACTTGATAGGTTTTCTGAGAATTCTAAATGATATTATTCAGTTGGACTTTGCATTCAGTCTTGTCAGTGCTACAATTTGCCTCAAAATTAGAACCACACCATTTCTTCTGAGTTTGTCATTTCCGTAGTAAAACATTGTGTTTGTCTGACTGAAAGTGTCCCATTCCAGTCCACTTTAGTATACTCACATCATGTGCTATGAAGTCCATCTGTTCCATTTCGTGCTTTCTGGTTACCAGTTCGCCTTGATTCATACTTCCCACGCTCCATGTTCCAAAGCTATGTGTTGTGCAGCATCAGACTTTTGCCTATGTGCATGTCGGCCACTTCCTATCAGCTTTGATGTAGTTACATCATTAGCAACAGTGGTATTTGCACTTGGCCTTTATCTCTTCCCCAGCAGCTGGTTTGAGTACCGTCTGACCTACGACGCTCATCTTCCGGCACTATCTCTTGTTTTATTTTGAATTGTTTCATCATAGGGCTTCCAAGGTAAGAAATATTCAGAAGTGGCTTATCATGCCTTCTTCTGCACAGTACTAACAAGAGTTAGCTTGAGTGTCACTGCCACTGCCATTGTCTGTGGAAGATCTTCTACGAACATCACCTTCAACTACTGCTGCTGACCAGTAGCTGCCCTTCAGGAGTTTCTCTGCCCCATCACCATTAGAGAGAGCCATTCTCTTCTGCTGTTGTGACCATTACACCAGCTTCTTAATTTGGTGTCTCAGCTTTGACCATCCCACCTTGGGTGGCCCTGCCAGGAGACTGGATGAGTGAGAGAGTCTGGCCTCCTGGTGGCATTGCTCCTGGCTTCTTTGACAACCTGCTCACCATGTGAAGGTGGGCATCCATGAGGAGGACAGTATATTAACAATTTTTAAAAAGAACTCTTTTGATCTACTTGATGGCTTTTGTAACCTTGGCCAGCCCAAGACAGTTTCCTGGCTTACCTGAAGCCTAATTGCATATCTGTGTGCCAACATAGGAAACAGTCTTACTGTACAACCACAACATACATTGTTACCTTCACTGATCTCCCACTTAATAATGGTGCTGCCCAACACAGTTTACTTCAACCTGCTGCATGGCAGGACGAGTCTTTCGGGTAAACAAAAGGGGGGAAACCCTAGATGGCTAGATAGATAGCTTTCAGTTTTCTTTTTGATTCAGAAATTCAAAGTTTTAAAAGATTCATTATGACCATTTGCACTGGATGAGTTCTACTGGAAGAGGTTAAAGTTTGACAGGCTGAGTAGTGAAGTTTCCCAGTGCCCAGAAGCTGGGATTATTTTCTGGAGTCATGACATGGCCTTTCATCCTTTAGCTTGTTAGGAAGAGCAGCAGATAGAATTGCCTTGAATTTGCTTTCCCCAGGAATACCCCTTAGATAAGAGCTGTTGTTGCCAGGAAAACCAGTGCTGCTTTCTTTACTGACGCAGCCTTGCCCCACTCTTTCCCAGAAAGGGAATTAGAGCCTATGGGTAGATTGACATAATCTGAAATGGGGTAGTTGTAGGGTAGGGTAGGGGTGGTGAGAAAGGAGCCTTATAAAATCCATGGCAAGAGATGTCTTTTGTTCTTGGCTTGGGAAAAGGAATTAACCCATTGCTGACCCTGGCAAATATCCGGGCACATAAAGAATCCCATTGCCTGATCAGGGAACTAACATGGCCAATATAAGGGTAGTGCAAGCCTTCTCCTTCTTGTTTATTTCATCCCTATTTCATCACTGCATTCAGCAGACTGTGCACCATCCTGGACACAAGCCATTTTGTCTCACCCTGGCTATCCTTGAAGTGTGGAGGAGGCCCCCAGGGATTGGTATACCATTGTTTTCAGGTGACTCATGACCATTGGTGTCCATACCGAAGCAAAGGAGGCTCCACATGCTGATTGGACAGTGTGGGCTCCCCATTGAGAAAAAGTGCTGGGGGTTCCAAGCCTGAGCTGCATTGGGAAACATTGTCAGGGTGAGTCAGCAAAGCATGATGGGAGAACATGTCACGGTGCAAGCAACTTCTGTGATTCCTGTTTGACTGGGAATGTTAAGGTTTAGTTGCCTGGCCCTAGTCTTTGGTTTCTGACAGGCTATAAACCTCAGTGAGTGAGTGAGTGAACGAAAGAATGAATGAATGAATGAATGAATGAATGAATGAATGAATGAATGAATGAAGAGACTAAACAGCCAAGAGAGAGGATCTTGAAGGACTGTTCTTCATTAAGGTTCTATACTTACTTGGCAACCTGTTGAGATAATGAACTAGTTTTATGTCATGCCCAGGATTAAATTAAGAGGACAGTTGTGGTAGCACAGTGGTCTCTGAATACAACAACAGACCCTTTGGGAATTCTAACAGCTTGCAAAAAGGATGCACACGTAAGCCTCCACTTTCTGCCAAGAACTCCATCTCCCTCATGCTTTTCACAGCTCAGCAGTGAGCCTGCATCTTGCCAACCAATGGCTAATTTCAGGCTTATTCATTAGTGGCACAATCCTAAAAGATTGCACCCTCCAAGATTGCCTGCAAACTCAGAGATGTACCACTTTCCTATGGGATATTTTGCCCACCTGGTGATAGAGTTTGGCAGGCAGATGGAAAATGACTGGCAGAGGCTCAGAACAGCTTATACCTTGGCCTCTCCAGCATCCTCCTCTCCCTGCCCACAGAAATGCCCTCTTTCCCCCATTCCAGGGCCACTTTCTCAACGTCAGAGGGCCTCCAGCATGGTTCTTTCTGCACTGGCTGAGAGGGAAGAACTCTGATTGCTGTGCTGAGGCTGAAGCATTTGCAGGAACTCAGAGCCAGCAGTCCATACTTTCTAGTGGTACTCCACAGGGGCTTGACATTTTCTCCCTTGTTCATTTATCTACAGTATTCCCACCCTTAGCATCAAGTCCTTCCACCTGGGCTTACACGATCAGAAGAATAAAAATAATTCAATTTTTTAAATGTAACTGTATTAAAACAGCATGTGAGACTTCCTGAAGGCCAGCAACACACTCCTATCAAAGGAATTCAAGCAGCTATGGCAGCCTTGCCCAATTAGCCTTGCTGATGTTTTAGCTTAGGTCCCATCATCCCTGACCATTAGCCATGCTGGCTGGAGCTGATGGAAGTGGAAGTTTCCCTCTGCAGGAACATTGCAGAGAGGCTGGTGGGTCTCCCCCTCCCCCCTCCCTTCCCCCACTTCTGCCCATGGAGGTCCTTCCTGGACAGTGGAGGTCTTTCTATGACTAGCCATCATGTGGCTCTGCTATGCTCACCATGGAGCTGAAGGAGGGGGCTTTTCAGGCAGGTAAAGTGAGCGGATGATCTGCATGAGCCCAGGCTCCTTGTCGCTCTGCCATACCCACACACAGCCCGGGAGCTGGAAGCATAGATGCCCTTCCACCGGAGGCAAGGAACAGGGCAGAAAAATACAGCCACCACCTAGTTCTTGGTGGGTCTGAGCTAGCAGAGCTTAGGAGGTGACACCTTCTCATCACGGACTACCCAGTTGGGATTGCTCTCTTGATGAGCAACGTTAAACTGACAATTTAAAAATAGCATCAATAAATGCAAACAAGAAGAAGAAAAGAACATTCTGCACTGCACCTTCACTAAAAGTAGATAAAGCTGCTGAAGGAGTTGTGTGCATCATGGACATACCTCCCACAAAGTTGATCCTAAAGAAACACTTCAGTAGAAGTTTTACACTGCAAAAGAAAGAGGACACCAAGGACGGTGTGCTGTATATTTGATACTGGCCTGAGGATCTGGAGGCCCACAGACAAGGGGCATTCTTCTCAGAAAACATGTCAAGGTCTCCTATTCCATGGTCAAGCAAGTCAGAGGCGCCTATGATCTGTAAGAACCCAGGTCCATTATTCTCCCTCCTCCAGGGTCAGCAAAGGGATGCCAGATAATAGCATGTGAGCCAAGTGTTCTCCAGTATCCCTGCCCTCTCCTGGCAAGCTTCATCCCTTCTGGGTCACCACAGAAAGCATTAAGGTATTCAGAGCTTTAAGTTAAGCCATGTGCTTGCTAGCTAGCCCAGTAGATGTAGGTATCTGGCACAGTGCTGGCATGATGCTCCCAGTGGGCCTATCGTCTCAACAGACAGAGACCCAGTAAGCCAAGAGGCAGCGTCTGCTCTTCCCTCTCATCACCATCAAAATGAAAGGCAGGGGAGCAAACAGGTCGTAATAGTGATGCGGAGCAGCAAGTCTGCTGGGAGGTGGCCCTGCTGTGGCGTGGGTGCTTGGCAGGGGCCAGCGGTGCCCACCCTTGACTCTGGCCCTGATCTGGTGCATACTCTTCACCAGCGTCTGCATGCAATGCTGCATGCGAAAATACCCAACTGCATGCCACTTCCTGTAACACCCCTTTTCTCTCTCTCTCTCTCTCTCTCTCTCTCTCTCTCTCTCTCTCTCTCTCTCTCTCTCTCTCTCTCTCTCTCACACACACACACACACACACACACACACACACACACACACACAGTGTATGTGTGTGTATGCGCACCACAGCTCTGTCGTGTGTTGCCACAGATAAATATTACTGTCTGAACTAAAAAGCAATCACAGCTTTCCTGTATCAGCAGAGGGCCTCAGAAACTCAGAAGGCTATGAAACCTTGCCTTAACAGATTCAGATTTCCAAATCTGCAAACCATTTTTGTCCCCCTCGTTTCTCAGAGCAAGGAAAAGGTCCCATATTGTTCTCATTTGTCTTCTATTTCCAAAGGCCTGTATTTCGTGAGATTAGAGATGTCAGCGCAAACATTTCCGATTTGTAAAGGAGCCCTTGCATCATACTGAAATCGACTCCAGAAATACTCATGATTAATAAACTTCAAAGAGAGTGAGCTTTTTACCCACCCTTTATAGAAAAATGAACACAAGACTTCACAACCTTATTGAGGTAGCTCTTTCCTGCTTGCCAGCAGTCAACACAAGGAGTTTGATTTGCCAAACTTCGACCCTGAGAATTATCTGTGGCTCATCATAATCCATAGGACATACTGAGGAACATGACCGAATGTGCAGGTACATGGGGAAATTTAAGATGCAGCAGTTCAGGTGTGGAATCAGTAAAAGTGGTGTTGTTATGCTGGACAAGGGGGGCCCATTCCTTTCCAAAAATCAGGGGATGAGACGCATCTCTGTGCACTTTCCTCTGCATAGTGCCATTGCAGATTCCGTCTCTGGCTCATATTCATGCAATGCTTGAATCATGCAAGTTTTCAATAATTTGTAGAGTTACATGACCATTTTTATTTGAACCTCTGCTACTAAGAGAAAAGAGTTCATAGTTCCCCCATTTCACAGTACATATGGTGCCAGTTGCTGCAATGTGGATCTTGGGAAATTTGGACTTATAAGGGATGAAGGACACAATCCTATGCATGTGTAGACAGGAAAAAGGTTAGTATGGTTGACTGGGGAATGTTGGGCATTGTCAGATGTTTGCTCTCTGAGCATGCAGTCCTACACCCACTTCCCTAGGAGCAATCCCCATTGAACTGAATGACCCTTGCTTATGAGGAGGCATGAGTAGGGTTCACTGGGAGTTGTCTTCTTAATGCAATCTTTCATCCCAGGGGCTTTGGAAGTGATGTGTCTGCTAGAAGAAGAGAACTACAGGATAACTTTCCGATGGCCCGGACTGATCCAGATCAGCCAGTTCTGTATGATGCATCATCCAAGCAACAGAGATAAAGTGATGCTCAATAGCTGCACAGGTGTCAGGCAAGGATATGGAATTGCTTGGGATACTTTAGAGAAATAGCTTGCACATATCTCATCGGGACACTTGTTTTGCCTTGTGGGTACTTAGCAGAGAAAGTATGGAACTGTCTTCTGAGAATCTGCTGGTGTTTGTTCACCAGCCAATTTAGACCACATTCAAGCAACTGGAGGCACTTGGGGTCTCTTCCTGCTTACAGTGTGTTTTGCTGCCCGCTCACTTCGAACGTTTCACCACTTTCCTAAGGTTGAGCGCAAGCCTTCTCTCCGCTGCCACTACCCCCTGCCTCATCTAAAAGCCACCTCAAAAGTCTCTCCTTCACCCTGACACCTCTCCTGCTTCCTACACAGTGAAAATGTTTCTCTTCTCTTCTATTAATGCTGTTGCTCGGACACAGTAAAGGATTGCTTCTGGCTGCCAAAGGAAAGCAAGAAGTTGAATGACTCAGTTGTGCAGGCTTTTATTGGAAACATTTATCCTGCAGTCAGGACAGATTAAGGGCTGATCAGCGAGAGACAACGGCACCTAATTGGCCCAGGTGCCACCGGCAACCAGGACAGGTCAGGGGCATTCCTAACTTGCCAGGTTGGCTGTAAGCAGCTCATGTGACTCTGTGCCCTGCAGGACCATTTCTCCCATGCTTTCATTGTCGTTCAATGAAAACACACCCCTGCATGCAGCTTGTCTCCCATTGATGCAGCCAGTGGCCACCAGTGAGGGCTACCTGAGTACGATGGCCTTTTATTGTGCCATCGTCTCATCCCCACTGAAACTTCTGGGCACTAACAGGGGTGTGGAAGAGAAGATCCTCGATCTGAATGAGGATGGAGAATGAGCGAGGCTCATGCCTCCTCTCCACATGCAACCCTTTCTTTTGGGATCAAATGGGAAATGTGTGCCTCTGGGTGGACATTCTTTTCACTAAGTCATTTTTTTCAATGCACTTTTTTAAAGTGCATCTTTCCTGATGAATGTGTTCTGCAAATTCAGTCACAAGCACAGGAATTTAAAAAGTACTCAAGTTCCAGAGTGCAAGTTGAGCAAATTCTGGTCAAAATGAATTGAAAAAAATGCTTGTATATATCTACAGTAGATTTAATCCAGAGTAACCACAATTCATCAGAATTCCCCACTGACCACACCTGTACCTTGTATGGATTAAGGTTCAATGTCTCTGCCCTCATTCATTTTCATATTGCCTCCAGACATGAGTTTGGGATGAGATTATTTCATGGGAATGTGTCATCACTCAGAAGTTTTAAGAAGTTCTTTAAAATTCAAGGAACTAGTTGTGATCTCACTGTTTTGCCAAAGACCATGGGGAAAATCAGCAGTCTCCAAGCACTCTCCAGAAAGGACCAATACTATTTCCCCAGTGTGGCAAGCCCTTGTAAGTTTTGGCCGCACTTTGAAGACTTCCTACTGCTCAGACCCAACATTATATCCAGCAATGGCACTTAACTGGCTCTGGTGTCACCTGAAAACCAGCATGGGATACATTCCTTTTGGCAAAGGATGTCCATGTGTAAATGATCATGATCCCAGCGGCATCTGACATCCATGCTTCCAAATCTTTCTTATCCCAAAATAATATTCACCCCAGTGTTGCCCCATACATATGTATTTCTCTAAGCACTATCAATTTTGTGTAATGCCTGCCTACTTAGATGCTTTGCATACCCTGCAAGCTGGTCACATGGAGAAACTCTCTTCGAAGAATGCAGAAATAAATTGCATGAAACAATTTAATTGGCAGCATCTGGATGGGGAACATGTAATGCATAATGGGCCTTTGCATGCGTGTAGGAGGAATATACAGGTATAGGAAATACCATAGAATGTGTCATGAAGTACATTTGATGAACACACAACACATTCATTGTATTCTAGTTCCAAAATAATATTTTCTATATATTTGCTTCTGGAGCACAGACGATGATACATCTATGCTCTTTCAAAACTAAGCCTTTCCCATTGTAAATGAATGCTTCTCTGTCACTAAACTTGGCTTCATATAGCCAGGCAAGTACTGATACTATGCAATGTCACCTTGATTATCCTGAATATTACCTTTGAGGACTACATTCCTGTCCTTTTTTCTCTCCTTTTTTTTCTTGCAGTAAAGTTGAGGTTGGACACAATGACTGAGTGAATGAGTGACTGAATGAATGAGATTGTTTTAATGGGATTTTAAAGTATTACAAGTGCATTATGCAATCATTTTTTAATATGTGCAGTCTGTGGAAATACTCACTGAAGAGGAGTACAGAGAGAGAATATACCCAGAACATAGAACATTTGGAAAGGAGATCTAGATCGCAGCATCCCCATGTCCATTTTTTCATAAACTTGTACAGCATTGTGAAAATAATGAGATATGATCCTATGAAAATGTTGAGGGAGAAAGGGAGAAAACTTTGCTCACACTGGGTAGACAACTTGCCCAAAGCCACTAAAGCAAAGAGAAAGAATCATTCACTATACATTGAGGAAGACATAATTCCAGAAATGAGCAATAACATCTCACAGAATAAATGCAACCATAAAAAAGATTACCCCAATCCTCTCTCTGCATTCAAGAAGGGGATTAAGAAACATCTTTTTTAAATTGCTTTTTAAGGATTTAAAAAAAAATGTTTTACTATGTTTTTCTCTGTGTTCATTTTCTACATATTTTGTAACCTACCATAGTGTGCAATCTTATAACCGCAAGACACTGTCTAGAAAGCCACTGGGGATTTGGCATCCCACTGCCAGCCTTGGAAATGTGCGAAGGTGAGAGCTGGAATTCTGAAAGCAGGGGCCCTCCTTGCCGCTGGTATGGGAAAGAACAGTGCCAGCTGCCACTCCGAAACCGGGTGCCCAACCTCGGAGCGCCCAGCAGTGGCGGGGCCTTCTGGGCGACAGGGTGGGGAGGAGCACAGCTCTTCTGGGACGTGACATACGCCAGCATCGTGACCACCTGTTCTCCTAACAAGCTGCAGCAAAAGATTCAGAAAGCCGAAGCCGACCGTCAAATCTTTTGCAGGGCGGGAGAAGTGCAGAAGCAACCTCTCCTCCATGCTCTTCCCAGTTGGAAGGCCTGTGGGCAGGCACATTGGATTGCATGGTCTGTTGGCTTCCAGGAGGCAATATAGAAACACAATAAATAAAAGAATGTGCTATAATCACATGGCTGGACTTGGTGAAGTAAGCGCTGAAAGCGATTTAGCTGGAAAGACAGCTGGGGAATTGTACAGCTAAGAAACAAATACATTTCCCAAGTCTTTGTTTGCTCAGTGATTCAACATCACCTCTGTCTCTTCCTGCCTGGTGCCTGTTAATGGTCAGACATCTCCTGGATTTGGAGCACTCGCCTTTGGACGTCAGGGCAGGAGACCCAGCAAGTTTAAAAGCCCAGTCCTCTATTTGACTGAGATTAAACTGCTGCAAAACCACCCAGGCATACAATTTCTGGTGCATTTCAGGAGCATTTGTTGTGGTTACATGCATACATCCCATAATGGTTAGAGACACAGGTGCTTCTAAGGAATAATGCCTCCCTCTGTCTCCTGTAGGAATACTGGGGCAATTCCACTTACCCCAGTGAGCTGGGCTGCGGAGAAAGCCTTCTGGTACAAACTGCACATTGAGGTAGGGCATGGGAGGGGCAAAGTTCTCCTCTCATTTACGTTGACCTTGGGATGCATTTTCTTCTGAGGTTCACTCAACTCCTTGCCCTAATCCTCTGGAAAACAAAGCTTGTCAACTTTCTTCAGATTTTATTACGGATTGCCGCTATTAGTTAATCCAAGAAATTACTCATTTATTCCACTTCACTGAGCCAAAATATGATTCTTCCACATGGAATGCAAACCTATCTCAGGGGACAATGGTTTGGTTTAGTTTTGTTTTTTAAATAATAATAATTAAAAAAGAGCAATCCCAATTTTCAAAGCAAATATATTATCATTTGAGGACTTCATAAAGCTGTCTCATGTGATTATCCTTACTTTCCACAGCTGCTTTGAACTTTGATGAAGTTGCTTAACCCAAAAAGTCAGCTGCCTTGTGTCAAATCCCCCCTCCCCTCTGCTCCCCTCCCCTCCATGCAGCTACCCCTTCTTTGGAAGCATCAGTTATCACTGCGTTTACCAAAAGGAGGAAGACGAAACGGGCAGCCACCTTCTCTGAAGATGTCGCCTTCTTTTTCAGTGGCTTGTCTCTCAGCAGCAGGACGAGGGCTCTTGTAAAACAGTCTCTTGTAAAACAGTCTCGTAACTGATGCTGACTTTCAGCACCTGCCATGGAAAACTCATTGGATGGACTGCAGAGGGATTTCATTCACGGACGTCAAAGAGTCGAAGCTGGCTGTTTCATTTCGTGACACAAAACATAAGTCCACTCAGTGGACTAACAGATTGCTCCTCTAAGTTTTCCCAGTGTTTCGGTCACCAGATAGAGAGCAGTCTGAGTTGTGTAGTATGTGAGTCACTGCAGTCCTTTCTTTTCTATTATGTCTTACTTTCACATCTCCCCCTTACTGTGAGGAATAAGGTGGCAGGTGTGGAGGTGATTCTCACAATTCTCTTCAGGAGAGAGAGAGCAGCTACCATGCTAAACATGGCAACTAAGGTTCTGCCCATGGCATTCAGTGCTGTTTGCTTCTGATCAGACTTGTTCAGGATCCTGCTGACGTCCCGTGAAGTTCTACTAATGCCTGAGAGAGCTGGGCAGGGCTGGATTTGTTTCCCAAGTGACAAGCACTGACCCAGGAGGCCGCCGCATCAGATGCTTTGCTTAGGCCGCACCTCCAAACGTGCCAACCCACTCCGCCAGAACCAAGCAGCCCAGGCTGGAAAGAGGGCTGCCCTCAAGAAACAGGGGCCTTGAGATGCGTCTCAGATGAAAACTGTGCAGCGACTCATCTGCTCCAAGAAACTGTGCGAAAGGGCTCGGTTTGTTCTTCCCCCACTGCACCATAGGGTAGCAATGACGATCTGGAAAATGCCAGGGGGCACTATGGCTCGGGGGTGGGGGGGAAGCAATGTCTGACATGGAATGCGCTCCCCAGAGAGGTCCGCCTGGCGCCATCATTATATGTTTTTCCGTGCCAGGTCAAGACCTTTCTATTTGGCCAATATTTTAACATAGTAATTTTAATTGTGAAATGATTTATTTAATTTATTTTAATGATGTTCAGTGTGGAATGGTTAATTTATCTTATTTTATTGGAGTTCAGAAATAATGTTGTAAGCCGTCCAGAGACGACAGTAATGGACAGCATGCACATGTTTAAATAAATAAATAAAGCTTTCTCCATCCTCAAGAAGAGGGCTTTGAAGCAGGACGAAAATGAATTGTACTTTGTGAGTAATCCAGTCCAAAGGCAATGTCAGAGTGCCTTAGGAACACTCTCTCTCATCCCCTCTTGGCATCGGGTATGTGTGTGGCTATGAGAGGGAGGGATGACGGGGGGGGGGGGGAGAGTTGTATGCAAGGGCATGGATGTGCTTATGCAGGTGTGATTGCACACATGTGTGCTACCTGCCACTCCAGCAAATATTCAGTTCAGACCTCAGGACAAAAAGGTTGTACATCACTGTCTTACCCAAGGCCCAGATGATTGCTGCTTGTTCACAAAATAGGAACCTCAAGAAGGATGTTGAGAGAAATGTGAGCCCTGTTCAGGTGTGTTGTAGGTGTTTTTGTTGTGCAGAGAGCCTTGGCGGATGCAAGGGGCCCTCCACCTGCAGCAGTTGTCCTCCAGGAGCAGATGGGGAAGGCAGGGCTGGAGCACTCCCCATCCTCATGCCTCTGCTCTGCTCACATACAGAATGCCCAAATTGGGCCTGACACGGAATGCATTCTTTCCGAAAAGAAATGGGAAATGTCTTGCTTTGCAAGGGGTGAGGGTGATGTGTCTGGAAATGCCAGGGGGCACCCGGAAAGACAGGGGCCTAACTTCTCACATGAAAACTTGAAATCTAATCAGTCAGGAAATTTTGCTTTATTGATTTCATGTTCCACATCTCTCTCGTGTCTTGGTGGATACTTTTAGGAATTAGAGTAGCAGAGGATTTGTGTCTTTTAAAATCCATTTGCAAAAAAAGATCGCATTTTTATTGGTTTTCCAGATTTTTACCACAATGCAAATAGTCCAGTTTCAGACAAAAGAGGCAAGGATTCTCCTGGGGCCTGCCACCTCAGACTGCAAACCATATGTTCTTTTTAAAGATGGTTTCCAGGTGGTCATACTCCACACAGCTAGTGTTTTGAACAAGGGAGCTGTAACTTCCATAGATTCTTTGAAATGCAGGTTGGTGCCTTTAGAGCTCAGTGCACCTTGGTGAAACATAAGGAAGCCTCCATTGATTTTACTCACAAAGAGCTCCTGCAAATGTATGCTTACATTTCAAAACTAAAAACTATATTCACGCATTTATTCTCATCAGGAAACATGATTAGCATCATAAAACACAACAGGGGTACTAGATCAATAATAGGTTTTGAATTCTGTTGCAATCTTTTGGAGCTGAGACTGCAACTTAAAGTGGACCAAGGACTATAAAGTGGTCAGAATCATTCCCTCTACTTTTTCCAAGAGAAGATCTGCATGGAATTTCTGGATCACAATCCAAATTGAAACAATGTGTTTTATCAGTATTCTAGGGAACCTCTGATGGGATGGACTTCTTTAGCTGGTAAAGAGACATATGCAGCAGGTACTGGGGCCTAGTAGGCTTCGCAAAAGCTGGAGCCCGGACAGCAAGATTTAGGATTTTCTTGCTGGGCGTGCAGTCAAACAAGGACAAGGTAATGGGGGATATTCTGTCCATAGAGTACAGGCTAAAAGTTTCACAATGACCCTTCAATTAATGCTCCCATTGATGGGCAAACTTTAAAGAGCAGGGTTTTTACAAATTTGAATGCCTTTAAATGTCCTATTTCTGATCAGAAATGATTGCTTAGATTTCTCACCAGGAACTGAACAAAGCACAACATAGTGCTGTGCATTTCCTGAGAGACATCACAAAACTGAGATGGGCACTGCATGCTTGAAAGTTGCTGGGCCAGCGTGCTCCTGAATGGACCTGCTTAAATGGAGGGAGCCATCCTGTGGCTCCAGGCGCCATCAGAGGATCTGCAGGATATTTGGCATTCCAGGATCCCAGTTTGGAGGGGGCATTCTCCCCTTGGAGCTGAGAATCAGAGTTAGGAGGGCAGCCTGGGAGAGGGGGGAAACTCCACTTTCCCATGGCAGGGAGGAGAGGATACTGGAGAGGCCACAACAGCCGCAATTCTGAGCCATCCCGAGTCTTTCTTCGCTGTCCAAAGCACCACCGCTGGGCAGTTAGCAAAACTACAGGATAGGAGGACGAGGAGGCAAAGCTCACCTCCAGCGTCTCTCCCGACTCTGCACTGGGCGAGTCAGGGGCTTACAATCACCCAGTGCAGGAGCCCCCTTACAAGAGGGCTGCAAGTTGGGGTGCCCTTTTCTGCAAATTGCCTCTGGACATGCCCACTTTGCTCTGGGCCTGCCTCTTCCATCCCTGGCCTTGTTCCTGTAGTTTCAGCAATCTCCCTGCTGGAATTCAGCCCCCCAGACCCTTCTCAAATTGCAATTCTCCTCCTGTGCCGAAAATGTTCCTCACCCCTGCTGTATAATAATATAACAGAGTGCTGGCACTCCGTGGCAAGGGTATTCTCCCATGCTTACTTTTTTAATGAACACTAAGAAAGTCAGAATCCACCTTGTGAGCCTCCTTTTCTTTGAACCTTTGCTTTCTGAAAACTGCAGTTTCCCCTATCCTGTACCCCTTCAGTTTCATCATAATGGGTGGCCATACAGCTGATTCCTAATGCGTGTATCCCTCCCACTACACTTCCCATCATTCTGGACTACTGGCCATGCTGCCTAGGATTCATTATGACTGGGACAGGGACAGGGATCTCAAGGCAGAATGGGGATTCTGGCTACCCTCCTGCCTAACAGAGGCCCAGAAGGGACTTTGTGCAAGTCCGGTGCATAGCATTGCCCCCAAGCATGGAGGGAGCTGCACCTCCTCCTGCTCTGGGAAAGCAGGACCCCGAAGCAGGACCCCTAAGTGACCTTGGTGGTGGCTGGAACTACAGTGCCTCCAGCCTGAGGACTCTTTCCCCCCCTCTCTGATGAACAAGCAGCGAAAACCTGCCACGTAATTTCCCCAAGGCCGAGAAGTGGTGCAAAAGGAACTCCAGGAAAACGATTTGAGAGTGTCGTTATTATTAGACTGGTTCATTCAGAAGGCACAGCAGCCAGACTCATGCAACCCGGCTTTTTGTTGTCAAATAGCTTCCGGATGCTCTTCTGCATCCCTGAAACCACATACTTGATTGGTACCATATATTTGTTCTTTAGTCTGCACATCTATCACTGTCTCAAATTCAGCAAACAGGAGTTTGGGCTCCTTTGAAATGCATCCCAGCTGCAAAGTCTTGCAAGGGCAGGCCCTGACATGAAGCTCACACATACACAGGAACGTGAACTCACCGGCTCCATCCTGCTCGACAGTCTCCTGAGAACACCAGATGTGTTTTGTTCCTTCTGACCCGTGGACCCACAAGGCAGCCCTTCCCAGTGCGGTGCCTTTCAGATGCATTGGACTACAACTCCCACCCCCCCTCCCCCAGCCAGCAGGGCCTGCTCGCGGTACATCTGTCAATTTATCCTAATCAATGTTTATGCGGACCAGGAGGGGGAAATTTCCTAGGAAAGGAGGCCAGGATGATAAACTAGCATCTCTTTTACTTGGACGTAGCGTGCACAAGTGCATATGAACAGCTGTCAGCAGTTCTGGCATGGAGAACACTCCGGATAGCACAGATTTGGCTGCCTGAGAGCTGCTTCTGAGGGACACATAACAGGAAGCCGAAGCAAAGAGACCCTCTCATGCTGCAAAATGCTTGCATATTCCCACCTGTAGCAAAGCAAGGACTTGCTACATTCTGGCAAACCGAGGGAGAGGGAGAGGGAGAGAATGAGGGAGGGGGGGAGGGAGAGAGAGAGGGAGAGGGAGAAGGAGAGGGAGAGGGGGGGAGAGAGAGAGAATGAGGGAGAGGGAGGGGGGGGGGGGGAGAGAGGGAGAGGATGAGGGAGAGGGAGGGGGGAGGGGGGGAGAGAGAGAGAGAGAGAGAAGTCAACCTGATTGTCCAGGGCATTCTCTTTCGGTCTAACTCTGCATAGATTGTACCCTTATTCCTTTATGTCATCAAACAATTGAAATGCTAGAATCCGACTGAAGTGACATTTGCATGTTTTTGATAGGATGACTACTGTAATCACATCTGGACACTGGAGCAAAATGGCTTGCTTGTTCCAGAATGCTGTGGGACAGAAACAAATGCTTGAAGTCTTTATTTTTAGTCTCATCCAGCCTAAGTATAACATCCTCGCAGTGTCTGTTGTTCAGCAGCAGTCCAGAGCACCACCTACTGAATCACGGACAAGTTTTCAGGGACAGCCAACACACTCCTGCAACAGGGCAGAGCTCCCCCTGGGGAGGCCACGAGGAAACTCCGCTGGAAAACCGGCAAGTGCTTCCACCAGCACCCTTTGAGGAGTAAACAATCTCCCTCGAGATTCAGCTGCCCTTGGACTGTATTCACTGTATGTCAGAGTCACTGCTCACATTCCAGTGAACTGTGACGGCCAATATGTTTTCCAACTATTCCTACCAGCATCGCCCCGTCAGGGAAATTTTGGGGGTCCTGGAGCAGGGGCAGAACCTGACCAACCTACGAACATATTAGCAGAACCTCAGCACTGATCCTGCAACAGAAAGAGCCAGAGCGGGACATTGCAAGGATCCTTGAAGTGCCAGAGGCTCGGAGTGCCCAGGTTTCGGGTGTTGAGTGGCACAACCTCTTGCAACCGGGTCTTGTACGGAAGGGTTGCTGATTAGGGGATTATGAGGGCTGTAGCCCAACTTGCCCGGAAGCCACTAGGTTCGGGAAGGCTGTTTTAGTACATATTTGTTACTTACTGACTGCTTCTGGTTGTAATTATGTTTCTTGCTATGTTTTATTTATAAAACACACACACAAAGAATATGTGTATGACATATTTATTTATTTATTTATTTATTTATATCCCGCCTTTTCCCTCCAAGGAACTCAAAGCAGCTTACATCATTCTCCTCCTGCTGCTCTCCATCTTATCCCCACAACAACAACCCTGTGAGGTAGGTTGGGCAGAGAGTCTGTGACAGGCCCAAAGTCACCCACTTGGCTCCATGGCTGAGCGGGGACTAGAACCAGGATCTCTGGAGCTGCAGCTCAGCACTCAGCCAAAACGCCACACTGGCTGTCTAAGAGCTACAGGAAACGCACAGTACGGCTCTCATTCTGGTTGCAGGGGCTTTGCCGTTCACATCATTGTCTTGTTCTCATCATGTCTCTTCCGCCTCTTCCTCGGCTATCCTTACCACCCAAAAAGTGCTTGGAAATGCTTTCGTAAGTCTCAAACACACATGCATGCAAACAACATAAAATCTGCATACTCTGAATAGTTTTAAAATCTGATATGGTGCAACCATTTTAACTCAAGGCCCCTCTCTGTGCCCTTCTACTGCTTGGAAATGGTCTGGAACCTCGGGCTGGCACAAACCATTCTGGCCAAATCGCTCCCGACAGCCCATTCGTGGGTCCCTGCACTCCCCTCCCGCTCCCTTATTCATTTTGATGGAGAGGCAGCAATACATGCTGATTTCCCCCCTAATTTATTGAACTTGCATACTGCTCCATATCTAGACAAATTCCAAAATGGTGAAGGCTAGGAGAGACAGAAGAATGAAAAGGCTGCATCGCAAAGATCAAGTGACTATCATGGCTGGTCAGCACAAATGGCTGCCCTGAACAAAGATGTATTCAGCCGACACTGAAAGCAGGGGTCTGCCCAACCTCTAGGGCTCGGCATTTCTATAGAAATGGGGCCAACACACAGAAGGCTTTTCTCTTGGTGGCTTCCAGTCAGGCCAGACTTCCATAGGAAACCACCAGGAAAATGCATTCCAAGGACTTCCATGACTAGGATAAAAAGGAAGCATCCCGATCCCAGGTTATTCAGGATTTTGTACACTAGCACAGACCCTCCTCGCCTATAGTCAGCCCTCCACATTCACGGAGATTAGAGGCTCCTGTAAAAGTGGAAAAACCGCTAATATCTCTCTCCCCTGCCACCTGCCCCCCCCCCCAACCGGCCAAATTCTCCTCTTTGCAGCAAGGAAATGCTGAGAGATTTCCTTCTCCAGATGATGGTGCAGGAAGGGCTGCTTTGGAGGCCCTCCCTCTCTCCCCTTCCACACCCTCTTTCTCTAGGGCAATGACAATTGTCTGCAGTATTTTTTTTTAAATTAACAGACTATATGGCAGTTTGTTTGTAAGTATGGGTTGTTCATAACTTGGACATTCATAACTTGGGGACTGCCTGTACTAAAATCTTACACCTGGCCCAGTAGCAAATCTGCTTAGCAAATAATAAGCAGCCAGTGCGGTTCTTTCAGCAGTGGAAATGCACCCAGAGAAGAGGTAGCTCTGGACCACAGCCACACCCCCAGCACCTGAACTGCAGCACCTGTATCACTGTGGCCAATCAGGAGAGGCCATAGCTGGCAAACTAGTCAGAGATGGAAGAAGGCCACTGACCCTTTTGGGGTCTAGCACAAGGTGGCAAACCAACAGCCCACAGGATCCCTCAAGCAGGACGGGTGCAAGACCTTTGCCCACCCAAACTCCTCAGCAACTGGTGTGTGCAGGCATGCTGCTTCTGGGAAGGGAGGTAGCAAACAGCCAGCAAGGCTAGTAGTCACTGAGAGCCACCTCCTCCATGAAACTGCCCAATCCCCTTTTAAAGCCATCCAGATGAGTGGCCATCCCACTTCCTGTGGCAGCAAATCCCATAGTTTAACTTTACGTCGTGTGAACAAGTACCTCCTTTTATCTGCCCTAAACCTCCTACTGATCAGCTTCATGGGATGACCCTGAGTTCTAGCATTATGGAGGAGGGAGAAAAAAATTCTCCACACCATGCACTATTTTAAACACTTCTATCATGTCTGCCCTTATTTGCGTTTTTTTTAGCTGAACAGCCCCAATTGTTGCATCCACTTCTCATAAGGAAGCTGCTCTATCCCCCGATCATTTTCATTGCCTTTCTCTGTACTTCTTCCAACACCTTTTTCAGATAAAGCAACCAGAACAGTTCACAATATTCTACATGAAGTTGCACCAAGGATTTGCGTAAGGGCAGTAAGATTTTGCCAGCTCTGTTTTCTATTCCGTTCCTGATTATGCCTAGCAAGGAGTCTGCCTTCTTCACAGACTAAGAACCTGATCTTTCAGGGGGAGTGCAAGTCTATTCCCCAAACTCAGGAACCGCTCGCCCACGGGACTTGGGATTCGTTTTCGGCCCTCATCCGGCCTATCACAGAGTCCATTGAACAGCCTCTCCTGATGCACTTCTCATGGGAAATACAGCTGTGCAGCATCGGTGTACTGAAGGCACCTGGCTCCAGCCCCCTCATGATGGCTACAACACTGACCAACATTCCCGGGGTCAGGAAAGTACCCTGCAAAGCCCCATAGCTTAATTGCCAGTGATCCAAGGCACAGTCGCCCAACATCACTCTCTGAAATTGATGCTGCAGGCAAGACTGAAACAACTTGGATACAGCACCTGCAATGCCTAATCTTTCCCACCAGCCCCCCACTTACAATACACAAAGAAGCCTGGATGTACAGAATGTCCATGTGTCAGGAGTACACAAGCTGTGCTCATTACTGGTGAAGCAAATAACTATTTCTGTTGCTTTGGAAGACTTGCTTAGAGTTCATGACCCCCTGCCCAAATACTGAGAACATTTTTATTTCTCCATTTGAACTCAGGAAAACTGAGAATAGAAATCAGTAAGGAAAATGTTTCTGTTTGTTTTTGCTGAGAATGTACCAAACTTAGCAAAGCCCTTCATATTTGGATGGAAAGACTTTGAAATTGAAATGAAATGAATATGGAGAAAATTGAAATAGACAGATTTGTCCATTCAGGTCCAAGGGATTGAATGCTTAGCTCTTGAGAATCGGGCTTTGAATTCAGCCATTTGAGAGTCGAGTTAGGATTATCAGCTTTTTTTTTATCTGACAGACTCTTCATCTTCAGAGTCTCTGTAGCAGGCAGGTAAATGATAGTCCTTCCCATGCTAGCAAATAGAGTTTGGCTGGTGCAGATGGATTGTTGCAGTTTGTTTATTTTTTTATAAGCATGTGACAAACTACGTGAATTTCTTCACCAGCATGAAGGAAATGACTTAAGATTAAAATAATAATAATAACTGAAGGCAGAAGAAAGTGAAACTGTTAGATTCATCCATCTATTTGTAACAAAGATCCTAGCAAACCCTCAAGCAAAGCAATATTTATCTAGAGGCAGGGATGGGTAGACCTGTCAATTCTGCTTTCTGCTTCATTCAATAGTTTTTATATCCTTTCCCAGAATGCAGAGGCCCTTCTTGGTGCAGAGCTATGAAAAATGAGGAGCTTGTCAGAAAAAGTATCGGCAAACCTAATTCAGCACTTGCATGGCTTGAACGCACAAGGGTCCTAGCCCAGGTTTTTAAAAGCAAAGCACTCAAAGCCCTGGGTGGATGAATCTGACAGTTTCAACGTCTCCTCAATCAATTTAAAAAATCTGAAGTTATACTTGTCCTTAACTTGGTAAATTCATTTCAGACCTCCCCGAAAAAATATCGAGCTAGAAGATCATTCCTATTGGCCGTCTTTCTTCTTTGCTTAGGCTTGTTTCTGTGACCGGTCCATTTTATTAAGGAACATCCCCTGCAGCAGACAAGATGGCTACATCTCAAAACAGGATTCAGAGCGCTTTCTATCCCAGCAAAGTAATTAGTCATAAAGGAACTTGTTCAGGCAGGAGTCAGAGGCAGTGTGGCCTTCCTTCCTGCTGCACATCTTGCTTTTGTGCTCTGGGATGCTTGGAAAAGCTGAGAGACCTTACGATATGTCATGAGGTTGATGAAAGCAACGCTGCCAAGTTATGCTGCCTTTTTTGAATTGCAAGTGAATAGGAAGCATCCTAGACAGCTTAATAGATATGAGCCCTCGGTGCTTATTGTTACCTTGTACGATATTTCTCAGATTCTCTGACTCAACACTTTCTTGAAGATGAGCTGCCTGAAATAACAACATCTGTTGCTAGTGGAGTAACCACCTGACAATTGTGGCCTGAGATGATTGAGAATGGATGTGTCAAACGGCCTGACCTGTCCACCAAGTCTATTTTATGCCAAGGAGGGCAACTTGTGGCCTTCTCAATGTTTTGGTCTCCACTGCCCATTTGCCCAAGCCAGCAGAGCCAATGATGAGGGGCCATGGGAGTTGTTGGTCCCAACATTGGGGTGGGGGGTTCTCACATGTTGCCTACCCTTGCTTTGTAACAACTTGATGATGGGGATCCAATGGAGACCAGGTTGTCTAGGGGAGTCCAACCTGCAACAGACTCTACGGATGACACAAGGTAAGCAGGTGAGAGTTCGCAGTTTATCCAGGACATGGTGTTCTGTGTCCTGAAGAGCAGAGCCATTCAGGATCTGATCAAAGCATTCTCTTCAGCATCCTGTTCTCACAGAAACCAAGCAGGCACCCCAGGAAGCCCTGAAGCATGGCACAAGCACAACAGCCTCCTCCCGCAAACATTCTCATGCAAAAACCACAGCATCACGATGAGGGCGTGAAAAGGACACATGTGGGATAGTATCAGTACCTGACGTGCTAACAAATTATCACATAAGAATACCATGAAAATGAACCCACAAAGTTCTATTTTTATTGACTATCAGAGTATCATACCCTTTCTGCCCCACACTCAAGGCAGCATATCATCACAAAGGACGGAACAACCTAAACTTGGTTAAGCAAACACTAAGTTAAGGAAAGGAAGATGTTGCTGGATTAAAGATGCAGCCCTACTGTCCCATGGTAGATGCTCGTAAGGCCCTGAGCCTGGTGGGCATCTAGTGCCAGGCACACAGCAAGGCAGCAGCTTCCTTGCCACCCTGTACCACATGCCCTTCATTGCATCATTTTGGCTGTCTGGGCTTTGCACACATGTGGGGAAGAGAAGGAGCTTCAGCCCAGAGAGGAGCTGCTGCATTCCCTGCCACCCCTGGGACAGGCCTCCCCTCCCCAGTTGTGACCTTGGTGGGGTGGAGCAGGGCCTCGGTCTTCTAGTGCTGGGAGGCCATAGAAGGGCATCGTTAGCAGATGTGGAAAATTCCTGTGGCTTGCATCCAGAGCCTTCATCCCCAAGCAGCGCTCCATTCAGAGTGCTCCCACAGCCAGAAAGCAAAGGGGAGGTCTTTTTTGCAGATTCCTGCAATCCTCTGCAATTTTAGCAGCACCTGCCTCGACCCTCTGGAGCAGATGGGCTGTGAGGGAAATGGACATAGAAGGAGGGTGGGGAGGAGACAGAGGGGGAGGAGGCCTTGCTAAAGCTCACCCATTCCCCTATTTTCCACATTGACCTAGTGGAATATCCGCACCGGGTCAAAAGCCCCCTAGGACATGGGGAGCTTTTGCTGGAGCCAGCCCCTGTGTCCAAGAGACAGTGAGATGCAGCTGGGTAATTAGGGTAATTGGCATAGCCATTGATGACTTATCCTAAATGTTAACTCATTTAAACCACACAGCATTTCCTTTTAACTCAAGAACCCTACAATGTTCTGTTGGGTGAGTTCTTTTGGAAAGGTATGGGATTCATTAAGCACTACAGCTGTGGGGGCATGGGTGGGTAAGTGATGTCTTAAAGCATGACTGCTCAGACCTTCACCTCAGACAGCCCCATGAAAACATAAGAGGAGCCCTGCTGAGCCAGGCTAAGGGCTTCTTAAGTCCAGCATGCCTATGGCCAACCACATACCCCAGCAGCAAGCCCACACGGAGCCACAAGGAATCCAGATGAAATGCAAGCCTTCTGTGCAACATGGTCCTTCAAGTGCCATTGCTTGAATGGCACCCTGAGGGAAGAGGAAGGCACCAAGAGGAAGCATTTCGGAAACTCCCTGTGGAGCTCAAATGAGTCTGGAAACCAGTTGAAGACCAATGTTTGCTGCCAGTAAAATCTAATGAAAGCCATGCATATGCAGCAATGAAGACTACGTGCTAATTGGCATTTTATGTCATTGCAAAGTGTGCCATAAGAATCCAATTTAGTATAGCAATTAGTAGTATATAGTATGCCACACTCTCTTCATTGGGGGATGCCTTGCTGTCAACCCAAGAAGCCGAGAAAGAGCCAAAGCCATTTGTCAATCGGCCAAACTAGACACTTGTGGGAATCACCCAGAGAGTTTCTGCCACTGGACAGCACTGAGATGGGTGAGCTAATAAACACAACAGAAATTATTTGAAATGCACAAAAATGGCAGCTGAGCATTCGGTCCCCACTTCCTCTCCACAACTAGCAGAATTTACATCATAGTTTTGTCAGCCTATGATGTAATTTCTCACCCCTATTTCTAAAGAAGTTTTGGTAACTCTCCCTTTCTCTCGCCGTGGTCAAAGGGCCGTTTCTGTCTCCGGCAATGATAATGTTCTGTGTTTTCCAGTTTCCCTATGAGAAGAATACAGATGGGCAACCCAGAGCCCTCCAGATAGACATGGCTCATCAGTTCCTCCCAGCAGGACCAGTGATTGGGAATTGGGGACGTTTTAGGCCAAAACCACTTGTCAGCTTATCCCGTTCTACAACATTGGCTGGAACTGGTGGGAGATCCAGGAAATACAGAACGCTTTAATTTCCAGAAACAAATTGGTTCTGTGAACTGCTAGGAAAGAGGAACTCAATGTAATTCTGGATAGAAGGGGGTATTTCTGAAAGAGTGGAAATTTAGAAGAAAAATAAGGGAGTAGAAGGAAATGAATGAATAATTACTATGTAGCTATGTTCCCGGTAGAGGGCTGTATTCGTTGTTTTCTATATTTTTGGTATTTTGTTTTGTTCTTTTTTATTTTTATGGTGTATTTTTATATTTGTATTATTGTTTTTAGTAGTTTAAATAAAAATTTTAAATTAAAAAAGGAAAAAGGAACTTAGTGCATAGTTACAGTTTTCAGCAGCAGCTTTGATGCTTAGTATGAATTTAATTTGGTCCTGTGGCGTACATATTTCTGTGACTCGGTGCTAGACGTCTTCTGCAAGATTCTCAGGAGAGATCTGCTCCAGTTCTCCACTGGCTCACGCAAGTGATGCAATCTCCACTGTCCCCAGACTGGTTGAGCGAGGGGTCCTCAAACTTTTTCAACCGGGGGCCAGTTGAAAGGTGCCAGCGGGGGCACAGGC
>NW_025336669.1:69555-87143 GCF_004798865.1 Varanus komodoensis | reverse complement strand
TCGTTTTCTCCCTCGGAGAAAACGATCTCTGCATGAGCAAGCCGGTGCCTCGCCGTGCATGCGCCCGCACACGTGGCACATCCAAAACCTCTGAAGAGAGCCGGATAAATGGGCATGGCAGGCCAGATCCAGCCTGCGGGCCGTAGTTTGAGGACCCATGAGTTAAGCACTGACATGCAAATGCAACCTCTGGTATGAAGAGGAGGCAGCACCATCCAGCATGGCAAAAAAGCACCATTTTGGGGGCTGGGGTGGCAGTCCTTTGAGCAGGTGCCACTAACCCCTTTGCGAGATGAAGAGCATGGCTTGGTACTGCAGAAGTGCTGGCCAGAGGGAAACTCATGCACACATGTGCCAATTTCAATGGGAGGGAGCTGAATTGTGCCAGTTCCAAGGCTGCTTCTGTCTGGCTCCTGGTCTGGGATAGCAGCCTGTTGAGCAGTACAGGGAAGCTTTGGATCCAGAGAACCTGCAGCGTCTCCTGGAACACCTGTGGGACCGCTCCCTCCCTTGTGCTCTCAGCATCTGCATCTCTGACATCAGCCTCACAGAGGCAGCTTGCAAGGTCAGCTCTTCTTCTCCTGGGCAGACTTCACTCTCTGTCCTCAGAGGGGAAGGGGTGATAAATGCTATTGCCACTGCAAAGCCCCCCCCCCAAAAAAAACCTATGGGATTGTAGCTTTAGGTTGAATGGCTTTAATTCTCCCACATGTACCCTGATCTGTTGGTTGTTTTGCCTGCACATTTTCTCCAGTTTTAGTTGTTTTTTTGTTTTATTCATGCTTTTTGTTTTGATGAACTTTTCCGTGCATTTTTTAATCTTATGAAAGACTGGATATTCAACATAGGCAGGATATAAAGCTTCTTAATAAAACAGAAGGCAGTAACTTCAGAGGTCAGGAATACGTTTCTAATATTTCCAGGATACCTTCAAACCATGTGAAACACACTAGTGTATACCTCTGACAGAGACAGACAGACATCCAAGGATCATCTACTACATATCGGTTACTAACTGATAAGAAAATGGACTTTGCATGTGATCAGGCAATTTTCCCCACATTTAACAGGTAAGCCCTGGAATTAGGTGCCCTTTTTAAATAACCCCTTTTATTTTCCCTTTTGAATTATACTGTAGAGTTAGCCATGTTTTATTCTTTGCTAGCTCGATCACCTACTCCTGATCTGATGTCGTTCAAATGCTACTTTTTATTGTATTGTATTGTTGTTGTTTTGTTTTATTTCATCTTATTTTGTGAACGGCCAAGAGGATTCTTTCTATGGGGGAGCCTGGGAATAATGTAAACAAAGCAGTAAACAGTACAGGATTTGAGCGGCAGTCTGCTCTCAGATTAACCTCTCTTGTCTCCTGCAGTGCCGGTCCTTTCATCTCCTCCTCTGGGGATTTTGCAGCTTATAGCAGGAGAGTTGCTTTCAGGCAACTGGGAACAAAGCTTGGGCAGAGAAGTGAATTGCAGGAGGCATGGTTGCCCAGCCCTTGGGGTGAAAGGGGGACTCATTGACCCCATTATTAAAATGCCTATCAGGCCATCCTACAAACTGTACAGGTAGAGCTGAAAGAGAAAAAGAGCTAGTAGTATTTGATTAAACAAACATGGGGCAGATATGCACAAAATGAGGAAGATTAGCCAGCCCCTAACAACACTTTGCAAACCTGCTGTATTCAAAAGCAGGACTGTTACAGCAAGAAACATTTCCTCCATTGTCTGAGCTCATACCTACAGAGGATAAAGCAGAAATTCAAACCTGCTCCCTTGAAGGTGAGTAAGAAGCCCCACATCGGTGGCAGGGCTCAATTAACTCACATGTAATACAAGGGTCTGATGTCGTGGGTTTCGCATGCGTTACACTGGAACTGTCAGCATTGCCAGGATCAGTGAGTGGAGCAGTCAAGATAATGAAAGTGTAAAAATAAATGCTTGTACCAAAAATGAACGAAGCAGAGATTTCATCATTTTCCCTCCAGTTGTTGTTTTCTAGCTTGAAGGTTAAACAGGAAGTTTTCTGCAGGATGTACCAGTATCCTCTGTTCGTGTTAATAACTTTAACACTTCGCTTTCCTTTTCTCCCACGATAAACTTAATGTTTCCTCCCCAGAGTTTTGGCTTTGGTTACAGATTTCCTGCACCAGGCATAAGTATGTTGTTCATTTAACTCCTTAAGGAACTGATCTTCTCCCCAAGGAAGGTAGATTATCTGCTTTTCAGACCAGTCTCTTCCCGAAATGGGGCAGTGAGCTCTCCCAACCCACCATGGGAAGGGCATGGAAATTTTATACAAGCAGAATGGGAATGGCTGTTCTTAACATTCATTGGAAAGGAGACTAAAAACAGGATATGTTCTCATGACAGTCAGATGCCCCATTTACACTGGTAGTCCTCTCCTCCTCTGCTGGGAATCACTGATTCCCGCCAGGTGGGACACAGTTTGATCCAGCTTCTCAAAAATTGGCTGATGCACTGATGTGGGTGCCACCTCCCTTCAGACCAGCTTATAGTCACCTTTACAAATGTGTGTGCACAAAACGGTGAAGAGTGTGCATGTGCGAAACCAACCCTGCCGCCCTCCATGCCTTCATTCACCTTCTGCAAGAGCCTGTCCAAACGACGGTGCCTGTTACTACAGGCTGAAACACCTCAGGGGCCTCCTGTTTCCACGAGCTGCAGCTTGTCCCCAGTGCCTCTGAATTCGGGCTGCACTTTTGGAGGCTGCCCGTGCAACCTCCAGGAGCCCTGAGTCATTTCTTACCGTCCCCCTTGATTCAGGCAAGCGTCTCACTGGGGATGTGAGGGAGGGGCATGCCTTGTAAGAATAGCTCAAAAACAAATTCTGGAAACAGCGACTCATGAACTAGTTCAGGGAGGATGTTGTTTATATGTCGGATCCTGTTTTCTTCCTTGAGCAAAATGCTTCTCCTACCAGGTGCTTCTCCCACAGAAGCCAGCACTCCCCTCGCATGCGGAGGGCCCGCACAGCTTCCTGCCTCTCGTGTGTGAACGCAGAACTGCCAGGAGGCAAGTGAGAATGCGGCGTGTCTGGCAAAGGTTATCTTCCCACCTGCACTGCAACCCTCCGACGTAAAAAGGGTCACGGTTGCCTGCTTGAGGTCATTCCCATTATGTGACTTGGGCAGCCTTCTCTTCGGCTTTGCAAGCAGTGGGGTTTGAAAGATGTCTCTGTGCAGGGCAGAGAAGCCTCTCTGGGAGATTCTTGTGGACTGATTCGGGCTTTTGTCCTGAAAGGCAGCCAAGAGAAGTTTTAAATAAGCCAGCATCTAGTACACTCTGCACTCAGAATGGCTCTGTGTACTTAGGCAGGTTCCCTGCCCCACAGTCCAGAAGTCAGCCCTCCAGGTGTTGTGACTACAACTTCTAGCATTCTTCATCCTTGGCCTGTTGGCTGGGGCTGATGGGGATCACCATCCAAAACATCTGCAGGGCACGGGGTTTATGAAGGCTGCTATTGACAGAAGAAAGCTGTCTTGCTTGGGGATACAGGAAGATTTCTTCCCATCCATGGCTAAAATGATTTCCTGGCAACTGTTCACAACATTCCAAATTTCAGCAAAGTTCCAGATTTCACAATTCAGATTTGTGAGTCAGTATTTGACCTCAGAATTCAATGGACAGATTTTGGAAACCAAATTTGCCACCAGTGTCCTTTGGACTGGCAAGATAAATCAAGTTAATATATTTTATTTATTTATTTATTTATTTATTTATTTATTTATTTTTATTAAAACATTTTTATGCCGCCCCATTCGCCGAAGCCTCGGGGCGGCTCACATCATTAAATACAATGATCATTAATATAAAAGGCATGAATTCTGTTGCAAGGTTTCTGTGCCATACTGGCAAAGTGAGGATGCTGCTCCTCGATTTTCATCAGCTGTTTGAATTCTGCAATCCTTTTTGCAGCATGCTCTGAGGTTATTCTGTTGTACCACATGACTTACACAGATGGATGCATGATGTCTTGTTTCCCGAAGTGCACAGATATAATTTCTACCTTCCTGTACTAATAAAAAGATTTGCATCCACTACTCTACCCTAGAAAGGACCTCCGCCGAAAGCATCTTATATTTAAAAAGTGTTAGATACCAGTTGATTTTTAATACAGTATAAGTACCTAGGAAAGCTTACCTATTTTGTACCAATTTTGGTAAATATATTTGCCTGGTTTTGTACATTGCCTGACATCTTTTGTTCCCTCATTTACTCATTGATGGAATTTGATTTTTTTTAGAATGTTGTTTAACATTCTTAGTTGCATTAATTTGAATGCAACTCATTCTTGAATTAATGAAGAATGTTGTTCTTAGTTGCATTAATTTGCATTTAGTGCTAATGCAAGATTATGTTCTTATGTGCTCTAACACATGCTAACTAATGCAGATTGGCACTAACATGCATGTGGATGAATGCGCTAATACACATTAGTCCAAATTTTCCCCACCCCTAAATGAAAAACCAGTTTGCAGAATCCACATGGCTTGGAAAAGGCCAGTCTGCCATGCTATCAGCAGGCTGAATTTGTGGAGATTTGAACTCATTTGAATTCACTGTGGATTTTTCTGACACCTTGATTATGCCAACTCTAGAGAGGGAAAAGTACCCACACGAAAGAGGTTTTCAGGGTTCAGATGTTTCTTATGTGGAGTAGACAACAAGCACAGCTGATCAAATACCTTCAAAACCTGAAATGTTGCACATTAATCCAACAGTTCAAAATGCTGGCACACTTGTGATGGGTGGGCGGCAGGGGCCATATCAGCTCTGAGAGATTGAAAATGGAAAGATTTCATTGGGGTTGCTGTGTTGGTCTGCTTTTTTTAGATCGGTGGGCACAGGGGCTGAGATTCTGGGGGCATCCCGTTTCCCAGTATCATGAGGCTCTTTCTCAGAGATACTTCGAGGCACTGATAAAGATGATTGTCTGATCCAGCCATCTGGCAGCCGAAGAAAGTCGAATGAGGACAGGACTCATTAATAATGCTGACATCCTCTCCTTTCAGGTTTATAGCAATGAAAACACAACATAAGCCTTGGGAGGGGGTAGGGGGAAGGTTGGCCAGCGGAAAATACATTGTGTCTTTTTTAACATCTCTTGTTTCCTTCTCACCCGTCGCAAGAATTTCCTCCCAGCCCTTTGCTTCCTTCACACACTTTAAAAACTGACCAAGAATCTGCTTCAGCTTGTCTTCTGATTCACACAATCCTGGCTTAATGTAAGAGGCAGAACAACCGGACATACTTGGGGTTGTTTTGGAGTGCACCAAACCGTTGCTCTTGGGATCATCTACCGTATTTAGCACGAAGCAGTCATCCGACGTGCACAGAACGTATGCAGGAGACAAAGTGCTTCGGACACCGTTGTCGTGCTTGGTTACTATTCTGTAACCCTGACTGGCCGAGGCCGCCAAGGAAGGGAAGGCAGACAAAAGCAGCACCTTGTCTGCCCATTCACACGAGAGATGAATCAGTCCTTCAAAGTGGTGGGCATGATCTGTCTGCAGCCTAAGCACTGTTAAGACCTTCTGGAGTCAGTGGAACCCTTATTTATGTGCTTACTATGGATATGTCTGGTAGCCTTTGGAAAAAGGGGGACCCCTGACATGACCTCACAGAAGCCACCTGCAGCCAGAGGAGAGGCTCCTCCTTCCAAGGGACCCCTCACACCCTCCCAGCTGGTGCTGCTCTTTCCACACCAGCAGAGACCCAGAAGATGGAAGGTTCCATCTTCAGGACAGGGGTCGAGGAGGCACTGAGGAAACTGGGGAAGGGAAGGGCAAGGCCCTGCTGGCTTCAGCCAAGTCCAGGTGGTCCCTCTGTCTCTCCTCCTTGTATGGAGGGAGAAAACACTGAGATGTTTGAAATTGGTCATCTAAACGTTTTTTGAGAGTAAGGCCAGTGCAGTGGCCGTCCTTGCCTCTCTGGTCCTCCTGCACGCACCCGGGAGCCTACTGGATTCCAGGCTCAAAAGGTTCCAGGCAGCCACACGGGGTTGCCCCAGAATGCTGTGCTCCCTGTGCAGAATAAGTCATGGGCCATCGGAGAGGGATGGCTTCCATCAGAGAAGACGTTTGCTCTTGGAAAAGGAGGTCTGCTCTTGCAAACCTCTCAGATGCATGTGCAAAAAGAGCCGCAGCCCTTACCTCACCACTTTGCAGAAGGCAGATTGGATGGCCACAGAGAGGATGCTCTGTGTGAGGCTACCTCTAAAGAGCCTCCAGAAGCTTCAGCTTTGGCAGAATGCAGCAGCTATATCAAAATGTCATTAGCTAAATCTGGCTCTAACGGGTGCATGGCATTGGGACCATATTGCACCTCTTCCGAAAGAATGCACTGGTCACCAGTTGCTTTCCAGATCCAGTTTAACTTATTGGTCTGAACCATCAAAGCCTTAAACACCTTAGGTGTTGGCTATGCAAGGAGTTCATCTTGATCAGCATCTGCTGTGCAGGAGGGGATCCTTTGCCAGACATGAGATTTCTCATAGAAACATATAGAAATCCAGCCAGCTCTGCTCACGACATGTCCACCATGTGCATGTGTAGCCTATCCTTGAACACCCTCACCGATGGGGCCTCAACCACCTCCTGTGGAAGCCCATTCCACACCCTCGGGGTCCTGTCAGGAAGTGCTCCCTGGCAGCCAAACTGAATCTTGGTTCCCTGAGCTTTGCTCCATTGGAGCACATCTGGGCTCTGCCGATGGAGAAGGTTGCTGGTTGCACAATTGGGGCCCACAAGCATTTGTGGATGTCCTCTTGGTTCGATGCTCAAGCCAAGCACAAGAAGACACCCATGAATACTTGGTGGAAGGGATTCGGACAGGGCTCGTTCCAGTCCTAGAATGCGCTTTCCTCGAGCACTAGTGCTGACTCCCTCTTTCTTGGCCTTTGCAGAAAGGACGAAGGATGCAAAGTTTAAAATCTTTGTAGATGTGGGGTGGTATGTAAATGCCATGGTTTATTTAATTACTTAATGGCAGGTCTTGTAGGTGTTACCTTTCAAACTGTGTAGTTTGGCAGGCTGTATGAACGGGCAGTTTGGTAAGATAATCTCTTTCCAGAGAAGCTCATGAGACTGCTATCTAAAGGATTGTAGCAAAAGCACATCACGAACGGAACCACTCATCTTCTGGCCTCCATGTTATTCTCCCTGGTACAAAGTCAACAACCCATCAGAGCAGGATGGGCTTGTCTTTGTTGTGGTGGTAGCCACACCTGAAGAAGCCATCTTGTGCATCTTTTCCACATCAGCTCATGCTGCTCTGGCCAGACAGGTGACCAGCAGCCTCAGGGTTAAAGACATACACACATACACACACCATATTTTTTCAAGCAATAGAGATCATCAACCTGAATTCTGAGCAGATCATTTAGGTCCCCATAATCCTGGATTTTAGGATTAGAGCGCTAATTATATCTCTGGCTTTTTGATTGGCTTCTTGATTTGGCAGTGATTCTGTCTTCACCGGCCCTCACTTCTGCCTCTTAGCCTGGGTTGTACAGGAATGTTGAGAAGTACTTTCTAATTATAAAACTATCAACAAGAATGAAAGACCTTATTGGCAACAATAGTGGAGAAGGTGGGGGGAGTGGAAGACAGGAGAAGAAACCTCTCAGGAAGAGAATGCTTCCAGAAATGAACCAAAATCGTCCTCCAGAGGTGTCAAAAGGAAGCAATCTGACGTCCAAGAACCAGGGACTGAGCTGGGTGGGGCCAGTGTGCTGGTTCATATGGCTCATGCATGCTGAGGTCACCTCAAAAACCAGCAGCCACTTAAAAATAAAATGAGATATAAATGACATCCTGTATCCAAAACCCTGCAAATGACACAAACAGGAAGAATTTGGAATGCACCTCCCCATATGACACTTTGTTCTAGATCTGTGGCCAGTTCTGAGGCATGGAAGGAATTTTATGGCATTCTTCTATATTCAGTCAGTTGCCAGTTATGGGGAAATTAGAGTAGCCCAGATTCAATTTTTGCTTTAAAGAAGAAGAAATAAAAAGATCTGGCCCTAATTCTACAGAATGTGAAGAAAAGGTTCAGAATTCTTGTGTCCCAGATCCACTTTCCCTTCTGCTTTACTCTGTTGGCAGCAGATTATTGCCTTCCAGTTCCATAATATATACTCTCCTTCCAATGTTTGGCCCCAATCCTATTTTAATCAGGCTTTGTTACAGGAAACTTGTAGTTCTGGATGGAGATGAGCATCCTTGTGATCCACTCAGCTTAATATCTCAGTGTGTTTCTGAACATGTATTGGCATCAGCCGTGTGCATCCATACTCCTTGACGGATCAGGGTATAGTTGCGTATACGGTAAGTTATGCTCCCAAATAAGTTTTTATTCCCAAGATAGGCTCCTACATCATTGGCAATGGCTGCTTGTACAATTACTCCAATTGTCTTGTCTTGCATGGACTCCCATGTCTGCTGAAGTCTGAGAGACTGAAACGAAACATTTCAGACCAACGAAGAACACGGTCACAATGAGAGTTGTATATATAACCAGAATTCTCCAACTTTATTCACATTAATTTTTATGCGTGCTATCTTTCCAGTAAGTTTGTCTCCTTTGGAAAATCCAAAAAGCTATAACTATGCGACATTGGCTAACCAAGCTTATTAGAAGCTTTGAACAGTATGATTGATAGTGGCAGAAAATTGGAGTAATAAGAAACCTCGGAAAGGTCATGGAAAGGCACCATATGTTTCTCTGTTTTTCCTGCTAGAATGGCTATGTCCAGGGTTCTTAGCTGAAGTCGGCAGGATTCAGAAAAGAATATTTTCTCTCCAGCGATCAAAAGTTTGAGCAAACCCATGTGAAGGAGCCAGTAAGGAACAGAAGCAAAGTGAGAAGTGGGTGGGGGGAGAAGAAAAAGGCCTCATTCAAATGAGGACATGTGAAAGGTCATGCATCCAATTTAACCTACAGCCTGTCTGCGGGAAATTGTTGGTACCAAAGCATCATAGCAACATTCGGGTAGATAGCAGAAGCACAAAAGGGCCTGTAGAAAATCAAAGATCAGGGAGAAAAATACACAGAAAGATTAGATGGATGCAAGTGCAGCAGCATACTAAGGCAAGGTAGAAGTGGACTTGGACTCTTGCAACTTTCGAAGCAAAGGCAGGTCCAACTTTCCCAAGACTGTAAGGATGGCTTTTTCACTTTCGAGAGCTGCTGTGTACGTGTGGCCACACAGCCAACCTCTCACACCTCCCCTGCCCACAGTATTACCTGCTCTGCCCCTGAATTTGGTTGGAGGGCTGCTTCTGGGTGGAATTGCTCCTTTGCCCACCATCAAGACTGAAATGGCCAGGACCTTGAGCAGGTATCAAGCAGAGGCTGCATGAATCTCTCTCTTTTTCCTTGATAGGAGATACAATGTGGAGGGTTGTCCCTCTGAGTCTAGTCTACTGCTCAGAAATGTTTTTTGTCATGTAAGCAGTGTATACATCAATTAAACAACAACAAATACCATTTATTCAAACATGTTTGTATGCTACCTTGAAGACCTAAATAGAGGAAAGGGGGAAGATATACATCCATCATATAAATAAATATCTTGCTTAAAAGTCCATTAGTATGCAATGACTCAATATGTCTTGTTCTTTTTTTCACAAAAAGAAGAGCGAGAGGCATTGCACCCAACCTGGGTGCCTGGGTGGAAGAGGTTTAATGGGCTTAAAAGAATCCAATGTTCTAATGTTTTGCACTCTGCTCTTCTTCAGGGACTTGTTAAATAAGCAAAACAGATATTTCAACCTAAAACAAACCAACAATATCTGTATCCCATACTATTGCGTTGATATAACCTTCAGTCTCTGCAGAAGACCAAAATTCAACACATTTGGGCACTTGATTATTTTAAAGTCAATAAGGTGCAATTCTATGTATGTTTAGACAGAAAAAGAGCCTACAACTCCTAGCATGTTTCAGCCAGTATAACTAACTGGGGGATGCTGGAAATTGTAGGACTTTTTCTGTCTGAGTATGCACTGGATTGCACCCTAAACTTTTGTTTTCCTTGGAAATTACATGGCTGAAGAAAGGATAATATGAATTAAGGAGCAATATGCAGCCTGCATTTCACCTGATAGGCATTAATTCATATTCATTGATGAACAGATTTTTCTCCCTCTTACCTAGCAAATTGGAGCCAGTGTGGTGGGGAAGCTGTGATCCTCCAGATGTTGTTGGACTTCACTTTTCATCATCCCAAACCATAAAGAACTCTGGCTAAAGCAAATGAGAATTACAGTCTAACAACTTGAGGATGGCAAGATTCCCATCCCAGTATTAGAGTCATCACCAATATTCACATTTTGCAAATATCAGTGCAAATGTGCACATCCTGTTCAGGCTGGCCATTGTTCCTGATTGCAGACCGGGCTTTACTGTGCTCTGGAAAAGAAGCAATGTGCTTTGTACCAGTATGTTCAAGCTCAGAGGGAAGGAAGACCTCAGTCGCCATGGGCAGAGCATGATATGTGGTACAGAGCAATTTGCACACACTGGAACCTGTGAAATTCCACAAACCTCTCAGCATGGCAGGCTGTGGCGGACACACCATCCAAGCAACGCAAAGGGGAGGCAGTAGGTGAAGCCATGTCCATGCACAGGCCAAGATCAAAAGCCCAAGTGATACGTAAAATTATTCTCCAGTCAGCTTTCCATGACCCCAGGAAGGAAGGACGATGCAACTTTCTCAGCTTTATAGAAATCAGAGTTTATTCCCAGCTTTCCCAGGTCAAGAGGTGATGGGAAAAAAACAAGGTAACACACGTCTAAAAATATATCTCCTTTGGGTGGAAAAGGGGAGGGGGCATTTAACAACACTAGCAGAGGTGGAAAAGGACAAAAATAAGACCAGAATGTCAGCAGGGGGGTCGGTGCGGCAGCATCTTGAACAGGTGTCTGTGACCGCAGTTACCCTGCAAGAGGAAATGAGATGTGGAAGCAGGTGCTTGCACATGAACCAATATAGACTTTAGCAGGGGCTGCTCTAATTGCAGATTCACAGTGCCGGAGATGGCCACGCTGGGCTAGTCCTGCTTTCCTATCAACCCCGATTGCGTGCAGGCCCAGACATTGCATCCCAATTGTGCATGGTCTTCTTTATACCAAGTGACCCCATCCTACCCCATGCATCAAAACTGGTCCTTTCCTGAGAATACGTTGATTCTCACTTCATTAGGTTATTACACTTTACGGTAAATCAAATTAGTGTGTTAGGCATTAGTCCTCTCGTTTGTGGCAGACGGGATCCACATTTTGTCTTGTAGACATTAAAATAGACATTAGAAAGCAATACGTAATTAAATGGCAGCTTGGCCACCATGTGGATGGAACCTATCTCTGCACAGTACCTCATATCACTACCAATTTGGCCTTGACCCAGCATGTGGTCACACTGGGGATGGTCCAGGTGTCCTGCCTGTCCCATGGTCCCTTACCAGTCTGATACCACATCCAAAGTTAACTTCAGATATCCTGATTCTTTAGCTTGTATCATATGAATCAGCAAAGATCAAAAGTTTCTTCGTGCATGTACGGAGTGTGTTCCTCAAACTGCCTGAACAAACAGAGCCAGCATGAACAGCTGCTGTTAAAAAAGATAATTCAAAACTAGACTTTTCAGTAGCCTTCAGCATGACATCTCTGATTTTAGAGATAAAAGATTCTGGATTCTGTTGGTTTGATGGATCAAGAAGATAGGGAAGTCATCAAAAGACATTGCTAGGCAAAGATAAGAATGAATTTTCAAGGTGTCATTACCAGTATCTTCAAGAGAGAAAACAAGATTCCAACATTATTCAAACTCAGATATTTGTCCTGAGATATTTGTAGGGAATGGGATAGAAAAGCTTTTAATAAATAAATAAATAAATAAATATTATTCAGAATTACATTTAAATTGTATTCCTCAAATGCTAAAATTGAATATATAATTAAGACACAGAAGGTATTTACAAAAGAATATCAGATTTGAAACAAAACTAGTTTCACTATAATGTCCGATGTTTTCATAAATATTCCCTTTACTTTTGCTCAGTGTAAGTGATCTAAAATTTAACCTAAAATGGGTTAATATAATTAATATTAAAATAATTTAATAAAATTAAATAAAATTAACCTCCAAAATTCATTGTATTCTATGCAAGGATACAGAAATAGAAATATTTTGAAATCTTTTGAGGCTAAGTATCGCTGAATACGTGGTCTTGGCCATCTTTCACATGGGAAGAATGGAAACTAGAGCAATGCACGAAGGGGGAAAACATATCAGATCCATTTCACAGATTATATGATTTTCTGGAGGGGACATGGGTATAATTGAAGTATATTATATATTATTAATTGTTATAGTATGAAAAAGGTGGTTGTACTGGTCTCTGGGGTGGTGGGTGCACTCTGTCATTTATTCTTTTCTTAATTAATGTGTTCTGGTTATGTTTTATTATTGTTGTTGTGAAGTTTTGCATTTATGGTTTTTTTTCTGTCAAAAAAAAAAATAAAAGGGGGGATTTAGGATCCATTTCATTCATTCTGACAGGAGACTGCCTGGGCTCATCCTGCCACCAACGTCTGCCCCAAACACAGAGAGTCCCCTCATCTTTCTGAAGCTCCTGATGCCTTTTCCACTGACATCATAAGAAAATCAACATATGTCAGTAACTCTCCCTAATGTTTTGGCAGAACTTGATGAAATGTGTAAGTCTGGCAGCCCTTCCTGAGGGAATGAAGGCTGAACACAGGTAGGTGCAGGGCCTTTTGTGCAGGCCCTTTTGCTGCTGAGGGGGGAGAGTTGCATGGCGCATCTTCCCATCCCAGCGTAACTGCATTGGCAAATTAATCTACCAGCAACACTGAGAATGAGAGGACCTGTAGCTTTTCTGCAGTGCAGACAGCAGTCTGAGGGCAGGCTGCTGAGTCTCCACTTTGCTGCCACCTTCCAGTCCCCCTATGGCAGGGCCGGTCCTTCTCGGTGCCTTTCATGGGTGGGACAATCTGAGGCCTTTCACTGCATCTTTGTGAGCAACCATGACCTACAGCTTAGTGATGCCCCTAGAAAAATGCACTGCAAAAATTCAGAAGGGCTAGTGCAAGGATCAGGGAGCTACAAATGAAAACGGCATGTAGGGCCTTTGTTCCTGGGACTTGCCTTCAGAGGCGCAGGTGCACCTGTGTCTGAGCACATGGCTTGCAAAAGCTGCCAGATTTTGATATCTTGCAGAGGTGTAGTGGGGACACAGGCAGAGACTGAAGTAGGGAAATTATTTCACTGAAAAAGATTACAAGTGGAAAAGCAGCAGGGAGGCCTGCCAACTAGGAAAAGAAAAAAAGAATGTAAAAGTTACACTCCTTCTTATTTATAATGTGCTTATTACATTTATTAGGCACTACCTGCCCCATCACAAAATGGAGAAGTTTAAAGGTTTCCTGGCTAAAAGCCATGCAGCACAACAAACCCTGGACTGTGTACAAGGAAAAAGGGTGTGCATCTACCCATGGATTTCAGGAGAATACCAGTCAATCTATATCTCTTTCAAATGGGTGCATATCACCCGCATTAAGGGCCCACTGCAAAAGCCAATCAACCAAATTATCCACACACCGTTTCACAGAGAGTATCTTTCAGTGCCATTTATATAGACAAAAGCAAATCAAACAGGAAAGCGGGAGGAAACTCATAACAAAGGAATTAATAGCAGCTCCACATTCGGGCCTCCAGAATGCATCTTGCTTCTTTTCTTTCTGAAGTATTTTTGTTTTCATTTCACATCTTATCCTTACCACTGCTCAGAATTTCACATCAGAAGCATTTAAGCTAAGGTTGTACCAAACGAGACCATTTGCTACTACTCTACCTCCCAAGCCTGAAGAAGCTACAAGGATCGGGGCACTGGATCCTTATTCCTTCCAAAGGAATCCTTAACCCTTTCTCCCTGGCACGTTTGGCTAAAAGTGCACATACCCATGGACCAGCCTTCCTCAACCTTGTGCCTTCCAGGCATGTTTGGACCACAACACCTAGAACCCCCAGTCAATGGCCCTGCTGGATGCGAATTCTGGGAGTTGCAGTCCAAATACTTCTGAAGGCCACCAAGCTGGGGAAGGCTGCCACAGGTGATTCTACTAGCCTTGCTGTGGGAGGAGGAGCATTCAGGCACCTGTAAGGCAACTGCATGCATCGTGTCTTCTCCCAGGTGCACCAACAGCAACTTCAAGACATTCAATTTAGGCTGTGAAAAAAGCACATAAGAAAGGACTGAATTCTCCCCATGCCTGGCACCAATCAAATCTAGAGCTTTACCCACCCTTACCAGGTGGTTGCTCTGAAAGGGACCAAAAGCCCGCCAGAAGATCTGATCTCTCACATTGTGTCTGCTTTGGCCCTGAGTTAAGTACAAAATAAGCTGAAGGTTGAATTTCCTTTGCTGTGTTTAGCAACTGAACCATAACTGCCATCAAAGATCTTGGCCAGGTTCAAGCCACTGTGGGTTGGTTTGTCATGCTGTCTGTACCCCATTGCGGACTTACTGAGTAGTATGTTTGGTTTCCATGGAATCATGGACAGAAACAATGGACTGTTGTGTGGTTTATGCTTCTTGACTTATTCAGTCATCTGAACCCAGAAATGGAGTCTTCACATAGCTACTATAAAGTCCAGTGGAAAGAATGGCAATAGCTGGAGTCACTCTAGGCATCCAGCTTCTATATGCCAACCAATCAGGAAGGGGAAGGTGACATAAGCAAGTACATTCCACCCTGAGATTGAATTTCAGATGCAGAGGAAGATGGAATGTGTGCTGCCTGCAGGAGGATGGAGGTAGAGGAGTGGGAACCTCATGCAGGTAAGAAATCATGCCATGTGGAAACCACTCAGCATGGTTTAGTGTTACATGTGAACTCAGCCCATGTGCTGCAAATGGTTTTCTTATGTTACTCAAAAGGCTGTTCCAGAGGTGTTCTAAACATCTGATCTTTAAATCTGTAATCGTTTTTCCTATCTGTAATTTATTATGATATTTATAAATAATTTATAATATATTATAAACCTATACTTTATTCTCAGTGGCATAAATCTTCAATGTTCTACCACATGTTGGAAATTTCTTGAAGACTGTATTTTCTTTTTGCAGCTGCATTTACAAACTCAGTTGTTTTATAGGTCTGTTTTAGAGAATTTACTGTTCCCACATGGAAAATACCATATAAGAGCCTTCAAACTTCTTCCTATCAGCAGTTTTGCTTTCTTTTTGTTCCCTCTCAGCTGTGGCACTTCTCATGAGCCAGCTCCCAGGGTTTATAGTGCATTGCAGGGTTGTATCTTTGTGCATCCCCAGAATGTCATATGGCAAGGCACCCAAACTACTCAAAATGTTGATCCAGCTTCAGCTCGGAGGCCGCTTTAGAATTCTGATAAGCTACCATTCTGCATCTACCCATGGGCCACTCTGAAAACTAGACCAGAGTCAGAACGCATTTCTCATACTGATTTCTATACTGTTCTAGTGAAGTCCAGATCCACTGGATGACATTTTGGGACTTCCATGAAGGAATAAAGTGCTGCTCGTGTGGGAATTTTGACTGTACCTGCAGAATGTATAACTGAGAAGCCTTGGCAATTCAGCAACTTATCATTTTGCCAGTTTCAGCAAGGGCATACAAATCAGACCCATTGCCCCCACCCCCCACCCCCACAGAAAGAAAATGGCAATATCCCCTTAGGGTAGCTCATTTTTAATAAGATTTGAATGCAAGCTGCTCTCAGGGTCTAGAACAGCCTACACCTTGCTTTTGATGTGAGAAAATGTATTGAAGAAAGTCCGTAAAGGGCGGATAGACATTATTGCCATGATTAGCATAGCACCAGTATTGCAGTGCAGCATTTCAGTGCATGAAACAGGTTGGTGGGATCATGGAGGTCGCCTGCATGGCCCTGACAAGGTTTTATACAGTGTGACATTGCCATTCATATGGGAATTCTATCAGAACTTCAAGAGATCCTATTCCTTTAAAATGAGCAAAATCCTGAGAAAATGTAGTGAGGATGAAGGAAGGCAAAGGTAGATGAAACTTTCCTGATGACCTTTGAGCCTTATAAAAGCTCTTTTGGTTCACTTCAAAATTCCTTGGGGGGGGGTGACCTACAATTTTTCTTTTCTTTTCTTTTTATTTTGCAGAATCCACCCATCATTAAGGATTGTCCAGAATATCCCTGGGGAAGTTTGCAAGACTCTTTGAAATTCTTTGCGGTTCCATTGAAACCCTTTGAATAGGCAAGTTGCAAATTCTTAGTCAGTTTCATTTGGGGTCTGGTTTTGCCACCCTGACTACTATTTTTGGTAGAAAGATGGCATGTAAGTCAAGTTGTTGTTGTTATTGTTTGAAAGTAGCCAGTGAACTGAACCTTAGGCAGGTAAAAGCACTATTCCATATGCTATCTAACATTAAAGTTATATTTCCATCTATATGATTAAAATATAACACGCATTTTAAAAAATACTGTTCAAAAACACAAAT
This sequence comes from Varanus komodoensis, assembly GCF_004798865.1. Classification (NCBI taxonomy): domain Eukaryota; kingdom Metazoa; phylum Chordata; class Lepidosauria; order Squamata; family Varanidae; genus Varanus; species Varanus komodoensis. Next base: position 70,578 of record NW_025336669.1, on the reverse strand, counting down.
ATACATATTCCTAGATGAATAGCCAATATTCCTCTGCATGTATCCTAAAGCTATCAGGGCTGCCCGGAAAGGCAACAATTTTTCTTAGACTTTACTATATACCACGCTACCAGGTTCTTCTAAATAAGTGTAGGTCAAAGGTCTATTGACAGAAGGTCCTAAATTTAGCCAAGCCATCTGCCCTTGTCATGGAGGATATATTTTTAGGCCCCAAGTCCTGGGAAGCCATTGTAATTGCATGCCACTTGAATGGGGTGCAAGCAGTGCACAATATTTTCCATGGTCATTTCATGGTCACATTTTTAAATGACCTTTCCCCCCACACACAGCATGACTGAAGCTCCTTAAGCTGACATGCCATCTCCATTCAACCTACCAGATTTATGGCAGGGTGCAGGCAGACACAAACTTAAAGAACAGTAGGGTAGGATTGCGTTCCAAAATAATGGATTAAATAATGGATTTTGTACACTCATCCAAATATGTAAAACACACCTTGTGTGATCCTTAAAGTCAGAATTTAAAGACTATGAATACTGGTTGCCCAATATTTCCAATCATTTAAGAAAATCTTAAATCTTAAAGTTCTTCTAGTTCAAGACTTAAGAAAGATGGAGAAAAATTAGAAAGGGTCCAGAGGAGGACAACAAAAATGATCCAGGGTTTGGAAACACTGCCCACTGAGGAGAGACTGGGAGAAGTGGGCATGTTCAGCCTTGAGAAGACTGAAGGACAGGATAGCCCTCTGTAAGTACCTCAAAGTCTGTCACAAAGAGGAAGGGCAAGATGTCTTCTTGCTAAAGTCAGAGTGCAGGATGTGGAATAATCAAGTCAAACTGTGACAACCCAGGTTCGGGCTAGACATCATGAAAAGTTTTCTCACTGTTAAAGCAATACAACAGTGGAACCAGTTGCCTAAAGAGATTGTGGGCTGTCCCACTCTAGAGACATTCAGACAGAAACTGGAGAGCCATCTGAGTGGGATGGTGTAACGTGGTGTCCTGCAACAGCAGGGGGTTGGAC